>NW_026718396.1:0-213069 GCF_029784015.1 Lycium ferocissimum | reverse complement strand
TATGTATTTAATGAGAGGGTTCGTCTACCGAGGTGGGAAAGGTAGGTGCCCGCGCGACCCCAAATTGGGTCGTGACAGTTAGCTTTATTAAGCATTGGATTGATGGTTCGAACCCTTATTTCATAACTACTTCCTAATTAAAGGCTAAATTGTGGATTTAAGAGCTAGGGTTTGTACCAAAATTTGGGGGTTTTGCCTAGTAAATTATTTATTATTCTAGCTTGCTAACAATGGAAATTGATCATCTAGAGGTTTAATTTCATGTTGGGACTTTTCCCTAATTTCACCCTTCTAGTTCATAAACCCTATTCCATAGGTTGCGAATTTGGGTTTTGATAGAAATAGGGTTGGTTTTGTTGTTCTTCTTGATTCTAATTCCATGATTTTGAATATTCTTAGACTTTCTTGATATCAAGGGTCAGCGGAAAGGAAAGGCTAAGGAGTGATTGTTGGTATTATTGTTGTTTGACCTTCCAGGTAAGTTATGGCTTACCTTTGGTGAGACTTTATTTAGCGAAGCATATATTTAAACAAAATTGTCGGAGAATGCATGTAAACCTTCGAGTATGAAGTTGGGTTGGATATTATCTTAGGTTGGGCCCTATTGTGTGATTGGGACTAGCCACCCCATTGTGCTATGACTTGATTTGTTCTATTGTTGTTTGCTTAATGTCGCGTGATGATAGTAGATATTGGAGACTATTGATATATCTTGTTCATGATAGTGTGGTACCTTACTTGTTGATGTTGATACGAGGTTAGTGCTCTATATGACTTGTGCAGTCTTTTCATGACATTGTCGGCATACCCATGCTTGGTACTAGTGGTTTTGATCTGATCATTGTTGTTGACTCATACATTGCACGCATTCTCATCTTCATGATATTCTGTTGATACATTGATGATACTTGAGGAAATGTTGTGATAAGTTGGGCTCAGTTTGGATGAGAGTAACGCGAGGATCGATATCCGATGGTTGTTTCAGAATCGTGTGAGTGGTAGCGGCATCCGAGGTTGTTGCCGGACCGTGAGGTACATGGACTCCGCAGGTCCCCCCTGGGTGGTGCTAATGAAAATCCTCTGTGGGCGAAGATCCAGAGTCTCATTTGTCTGTTGGGCAAAGATCCAGGACGAGTAGCACTTAGACTTCGTGAATTACCCTAGGTTGTGATACCGAGACGTTGATACTTCCATCCGGAGTACATGTGTACACAACATTGCATTGCATTTGCATTTATACATTATGGCATTATATTGCATTATGCCTTATATTGTGCTGATTTACTTATGTTTTGTGGGTTCGGATTGGATATAATGAGACTTGGCACATTTAGGTTTAAATGCTGCAATCTAGGTGATGATGTGGATTTGATTCTGGCTTGTGTTTGACTTATACTTGTTGATTTACCTACTTATCTTACTTTATTGTCTGAGTTATGTTAGCTAAACTTAGTCGGCCTATGATACCTACTAGTACTGTGGTTTTGTACTGACCTGCACTTGTTGCATTCTTTTATGAATGCAGATCTAATTCCAGATTGGATCTTCTTCCATCTCCCGTGGCTGATAGTCGCTATCAGAGTTGCTTAGAGGCTACAGGGTGAGCACGAGACGTCCGTTGCCTTGAAGATTCTCCTTATTATTTATGTCTTAATTCCCATTCTGAGACATATTCATACTTGATGTATTTTGAAATTCCAGACTTGTATAATTCTAGCTAGATGCTCTTGCACGGATTAGACCAGACTCTGAGGTGTATTTTCTTATTTTTGCACTTGTTCTATTTTATTATCGTCAGGCTTACGTGATTTATTCTCCTCCGCTTACTTAATTATTTATTTACGTTTTTAGTGTCGTCGGGTTGATGGTTCGCTTACCGAGGTGGAAAAGGTAAGTGCCTGTACGACTTAGGTAAATTGGGTCGTGAAAAACATCCTTACACGTCTTATGGTATAAAAGATTATTTTCCAAATAAAGCGAGAAAATGGAATATCAAAATACCAAAATTCATATCCACAGAAATAGGAGTGGCAAAATTATTATATACACAAAATATAGTAAAAACTTATTCTGGAAAAAGTTATTGGCATCAGTAGCAGTAGAAAGGAAATAGGAGAGATGCCTTTTGGTCATTTGGCAATTGTTTGCTAGTAGAAGGGGAGGAGTGGGGGCCAGTGAGGAGGTGGTTGTGCTTGTGGGCAGGCCACCCCTATTAGTGAATTGTTTTCTTCAAATGTTGCCCCCTTACCCATACTTTCCACCTATTTGCCACTCAAACTATAAATTCAGATTCACTTTGCTGTGAGACCTCACATAACTAGTAGTATTAGATGTTATAATTCATTGCTTTGCAGTTACTTAACCTACTAATAAGTGACGTGCCAAAAAATTTACTTCAGATTCCACCTTTATTACTATTGATTTCTTCGACACTCCACCACCTTCTAGTGAATTCAATAGTAAAAGAAATTTAAAACTAATCGAGTCTTAAGCATCACGGTGTCAGAACTTTACAGTCAAAATAATGAGTTGAAAAGTAGAACAATATTAGCTCAAATTATTCCACGGCATAGTGTAATATTACTAGATTATCTCCTTGTAACGTCTTAACATGTCTATGGTATAAAAGATAATTTTCCAAATAAAGCGAGAAAATGGAATATAGAAACACCGAATTTCATATCCACAGAAATGGGAGTGGTAAAATTATTGTACACACAAAATCCAAAGAAATAGGAGTGGCAAAATTATTATATACACAAAATATAGTAAAAACCTAGTCTGGCAAAAAGTATTGGTATTAGTAGCAGTAGAAAGGAAATAGGATAGATGCCTTTTCTACGTTTGGCTATTTTTAGCAAGTAGAAGAGGAGGAGTGAGGGCCAGTGAGGAGGCGGCTATGCTTATGGGCTGGCCACCCCCTATTAGCGAATTGTTTTCTTCAAATTTTTCCCCTTCCTCCCTACTTTCCACCCATTTACCACTCAAAGTATAAATTCAGATTCACTTTGTTAGGAGGCCTTACATGACTAGTAGTATTAGATGTTATTATAACGACCCGCTTCGTCATTATAGTCTTTCCGTCACTTTAGAACCTTTCTCGAGCCTGGTTAGCTCCCTTTTGACGTGAGGAGCCGTTGACACACTTCCCAAGGTGTTTTGATTTGATCAGGTGATTTTTTGTGAAATTTGAGCTTAAAGCGAAAAAGAGTTGACTCAAAATTGATTTTAGGGTAAACGGACCTTTTTCAAAAATTTGTCGATTTCGAGAGGTCCGGATGGTCTTTTAGAACCTGTATGTATATCTGGTTTGGCTCCCAATGCACACGGTTGTATTTTGGGACTTGGGTTGGAAAATTAGAATTGAGGTATCGGGGGTCTACGAGACCTCCTTTGGTAATTCTGAGGCTACGAGTGCGTTCGTAGTGTATTTTTATATGTGTACGTATCTAGTTTGTGAGCAGATGGCCTCGGGAGTTAGTCAAAAATTCGGGTTGTGTAGTGAAAATGGGATAGTTTTCTGGTGTCTGCTGCCCGCTTTGGCGGTACCAGCCTTGCGGCAGTGGTACTGCTGGAGCGGTCTGTGTCCTTCGGCCATGACCGCGGTAGCGGCTCCATTGAACCGCGAGGCGCGGCGCCGGCCCCAACCTGTGGCGTAGAAGCGTGTGACGAGGGAGTCATTCGCTTATAGTGCTTTAAAAAGCCCTAAGTGCCTCATTATTTCCCATTCCGAAAATAGAGTTGTTGAGAGCTATTCTAGGTATTCCTTGGAGAAGATTTTTCGTGGTCAGTCCTTCTAATCTCTTTGCTATTCCATTACCCTAATCATCTTAGAATCCCTTTTCTTGATAGTTCATTAAGTAATGAAGATTGAAAGTGGATTTGATGAATATTTTACCTAGGCTTCTATATCATGATTTGCTGGTTGGGTTAGCTTCAATAAACTTTTATTTGATGATTAGAACCCTTATTTCATAACTTCTTCCTAATTAAATGCTAATTTGTGGATTTAAAAGTTAGGGTTTATCCCCAAATTTGGGGGTTTTGCCTAGAATCTAAATTAGAGTATATTGTTGTTTACTCTAGCTTGCTAATGATGGGAATTGATCATTTAGAGATTTAATTTCATGTTGGGACCTTTAGATCCCTAATTTCACCCTTCTAGTTCATAAACTCTATTCCATAAGTTAGGGAATTTGGGTATTACTAGAAGTAGGGTGGGTTTTGATGTTCTTCTTGATTCTAATTTCATGATTCGAATATGCTTAGACTTTCTAGATTTCGAGAGTCAGCGTAAAGGAAAGGCTAAGGAGTGATTGTTGGTCTTATTATTGTTCGGCCTTCCAGGTAGATTACGGCTTACCCTTGGTGAGACTTTGTGTAGGGAAGCATATATTTAGATGATATTGTCGAAGAAAGCATGTAAACCTTCAGGTATGAAGTTGGGTTGGATATTGTCTTAGGTTGGGCCCTGTTGTATGAATGGGGCTAGCATCCCCGTTATGTTATGATTTGATTGCTCTATTTGTTTTTGGCTTGATGTCGCGTGGTAATAGTAGACATTAGAGACTATTGATATATCTTGTTCATGATATTGTGGTACCTCACTGGTTGATGTTGATACGAGGATAGTATTCTATATAACTTGCGTATTCTTTCATGATATGGTTGGCGTATCCCTGCGTGGTACTTATGATATTGATTTGATTATTAATGTTGATTCATACCTTGCACACATTTTTCACCTCTCATGATATACCGTTGATACATTAATGATACTCGAGGAAGCACTGTGATGAGCTGGGCTTAGTTTTCATGAGATTCATGTGAGAAGTCCGATATCCGATGGTTATCCCGGAATCGTGGATTGTGTGCATGTGATGTGAGAGTCTGACATCCGATGGTTGTCCCGAAATCGTGAATTGAGTGAGGTACATGGACTTCGCGGGTCCCCTGTGAGTTGTGCTACCGGGACGTCTTTATTTTCATCCGGAGTACATATGTAGACAGCATTACATTGAATTTGCATTCATACATCATTGCATTGCAGTGCATTATGACTTATATCGTGATGATCTGGTGATTTAATTGTGTTGTTGGGTTCGGATTGGATATACTGAGATTTGGCACACTTGGATTTAGATGCTTCCACCTAGGTGATGATGCGTGCTTGGTTCTAATTGTGATTGACTTATACTTGTTGATTTATCTGCTTAACTTTCTTTATTTTCTAAATTATGTTAGCTATACTTAGTTGGCCAGTGATACCTACCAGTACTGTGGTTTTGTACTGACCTGTGGCAGAGTTCCAAGTTTTGTAATGCAGAGTTCCAGGTTGGATCTGCTTCTGTCTCCCGTGGCTGATTGTCGCTATCAGTACAACTTATAGTTTACAAGGTGACCACGAGACGTTCGCTGCCTTGAAGACTCCTCTTATTTATGTCTTACTTTCCATTCTGAGACACATGCAGATTGATGTATTATTATATTTTCAGACTTGTATATTTCTTGTTAGATGCTCTTGTATGGATTAGACCAGACCCTGGGTGTATTTCCTTATTTCCACACTTATTCTATTTTATTATCGTCAGACTTACGTTGTTTATTCTCTTTCACTTATTTAATTATTTATCACGTTTTTACTATCGTTGGGTTGAGGGTTCACTTACCGAGGTGAGAAAGGTAAGTGCCCTCACGACTTAGCTAAATTGGATCGTGATAAGTTGGTATCACAGCCCTAGGTTACCCGGTCTATAATACAAGAGCATGTCTAATAGAGTCTCATGGATCGGTACGATGAGTTCCGTACTTATCTACGAGAGGCTATAGGATATTTAAGAAATCTCACTTTCCTCATTCTTTTGTGCTACTTTGTTCAAATTGGTATCTAGAACAATCAAATTGGTATCTGACTCTTATTCTCTTCTCTCTCACAGATGGTGAGGAGTTGATCTACTATAGCCCGAGGTCAGGTTCTAAAGCCCGTAGCTGCGGCTGGTATCAGAGGGCGAGCGACAACCCGAAGACGTGGCAGAGCTAGAGGCCGCGAGGCTGCCCCAGCCAGGGGCAGGGCTCCTGCTGTAGGACAGTGGCGCTAGAGATCTCCATCTCCAGAGCTTGAGTATCAGCAGGATCAAGACCAGGATATCGATGGTGGCATGGCCCCAGCGCGAACACAGCTCGAGATTACTTCTGATCAAACTATGCATGACGCGATGGCTCATGTTCTACTCATCTAGATGCCCAGTAGGCTGCCATTGGTGTTACTACTCCTGGCGGAGATTCATAGACCAGAGTTGGGATGGAGAACCCTGAGCAGAGACCTACTCGAGTAGCACATCCTGCTGCAGCTATAGCTTTCCATATTAATACAGTGCCAGCTCCGGGAGATGATCTTAGGCCCATGGAGGACATTGTTATGACCGCGACTAATCACGATCTTGTTGAGAGGTTTAGGAAATTGGAGCCGTCAAGGCTTTAGAGTACTTCGGCAGAGGACATTTATGAGTTCATCTTGGCTATGCATGAGTTGCTACATAGGATGGGGATCATAGAGTCCCATGGAGTTAACTATGTGTCCTATCAATTTCGCGGAGACGCGAAGACTTAGTGGAGGTATTTTGTTATTTGCAGACCAAAGGGTTCTCTTCCCCTGACTTAGACTCAGTTCTACCGAGCCTTCCTTGAGAAGTATGTGCCCCGAGCTTTGAGAGAAGCGCGCAGAGAGAAGTTTCTACATCTAGAGCAGAGAGGTTTGTCTGTAGAGGCCTATGTGACTCGCTTTCGGTATGTGGCCCATTATTCGACTCCTTTGATTCCTACTGAGCCTGACAGGATTTGGCGTTTTATTGGTAGGCTCATTGGTACTCTTCAAATTCCTTGTCTTCAAATAGAGGCTATGGGGGTTTCTTTCCAGTCCATCGTCGAGCATGCTTCTTTGGTTGAGGCCACTAAGGCCCGTGCATTTGGAGGTGGTGGTGAGCAGAGACAGCGTCAGATTGGGAGTTATGGTGGTTCTATTTCGAAAGGCGCCTATCAGTCTTCTAGGCCATTTCAGCCATATTCCAGCCGCCTAGTGCATTCAGCTTTGCAGGCTTCCTCCAGTGAGCCACCCAGGCAGAGAGCTCCTGAGAGTTCATTTTCTCGATCGGTAGGCAGGGTTGTTTCATCCGGATCCTCAGCTTCAGTTTATTATTCTCCGACCACTCTGACTTGTTATTCTTGTGGAGAGATTGGGCATATTACTAGGAGATGTCCCCAATCTAAGCGGGATTATAAGCCACCGAGGACTCCGACATCACCTGGTGGTCGAGATGGTGCATCTTAGAGGGGCGGTGCTCAATCAGGCCGCGGTGGTTCTCAAGATTCTAGAGGTGGATCCCAAGCAGTTAGGGGTAGGTCCCAGAGTGCGAGAGGGGGATCTCAGACTGGATGTGGTGGGGCCCATTCCTATTGTCAGCGAGCTCACGGAGGTGTTCCCGATTGATTTGCGGGGTATGCCACCCGATCGCGACATTGACTTCTGTATTGACTTGGATCCAGACACTCGCCCTATTTCTATTCTGCCATACGGATGGTACCTGCCGAGTTGAGAGAGATTAAGAGCAGTTACAGGATTTATTAAGCAAGGGGTTCATTAGACTGAGTGTCTTCCCTTGGGGTGCTCCTGTGTTATTTGTGAAGAAAAAAGATAGAACCATAAGGATGTACATTGATTATCATCAGCTGAACAAGGTTACTATTCGAAACAAGTGTCCTATGCCGCGTATTGATGATTTATTTGACCAGCTTCAGGATGCTTTAGTATTTTCGAAGATTGACTTACGTTCAGGCTACCACCAATTGAAGATTAGGGCTGAGGATATTTCGAAGACAGCCTTTCGATCGAGATATGGTCACTATGAGTTTCTGGTGATGTCTTTTAGGCTTACCAATGTCGCGGCTGCTTTTATGACTTTGATGAATGACGTCTTTAGGCCATTCCTTGACTCTTTCGTGTTTGTGTTTATTGATGATATCTTGGTGTATTCCAAGAGTAAAGAGGAGCATGAGAGCTATCTTCGTACTGCTCTTGGGTTATTGAAGAAGGATAGCTTGTTTGCTAAATTTTTGAAGTGTGAGTTTTAGTTGGAGTCTGTGGAATTCTTGGGCCATGCTCTGTCTAAGGATGGGATTATGGTTGATCCACAGAAGATTGAGGCTGTGAAAGGTTGGGCGAGGCCCACTACTGTTATCGAGGTTTGTAGTTTTGTGGGTTTGACTAGCTACGACCATCGCTTTATGAAGGGTTTTGCTGCTATTGCTTCGTCTTTGACCAGATTGACTCAGAAGGACGTTTCTTTCCAGTGGTCCGATGATTGTGAGGAAAGCTTTCAAAAGCTCAAGACCCTTTTGACTTCAGCCCCGATCTTAGCATTACCCATGGAGGGTAAGGATTTCCCAGTCTATTATGATGCATCTCGCATGAGTTGGGCGCTGTGTTGATGCACGAGGAGAGGGGGATAACTTATGCTTCCCGTCAGTTAAAGATCCACGAGAAAAATTACCCTACCCATGATTTGGAGTTGTTGGTCATGGTCATTTCTTTAAAGATTTGGAGGCATTATTTGTACGGTGTCCATTGTGAGGGTTTCACTGATCACCGTAGACTTCAGCATGTGTTTACCCAGGGAGATCTTAATTCCAGGCAGCGCCGATGGATGGAGCTCCTAAAGGACTATGACATCTCTATTCTTTATCATCCCGGGAAAGCCAATGTTGTGGCTGATGCCTTGAGTCGCAAGGCAGTGAGTATGGGGAGTTTAGCTCATTTGATTGCTTCCGAGCGTCCGTTAGCCATGGAGGTTTAGACTCTGGCCAACAGTTTTGTGTGCCTTGATATTTCAGCCCCAGGCAGGGTTTTGGCTTATTTATAGGTGAGATCATCTTTATTGGATCAGATAAGGGCTTGAGGATACTCAGTTGTGCAAGATTCGAGATAGGGTTTTGGGGGGTGAGGCCAAGGAGGCCATGATTGATTTTGAGAACATCTTGAGGATTAAGGGACTCGTGTGCATTAGTCGTATTGGTGATTCGATTCAGTTGATCTTATCAGAGGCTCATAGCTCTCGATATTCCATTCATCCGGGGGAGACTAAGATGTATCGTGATTTGAGGAAGCACTATTGGTGGCGCCGGATGAAAAGAGATATAGTGGATTTCATGGCTAAGTGTGGGAATTGTCAGCAAGTTAAGTATGAACACCAGCGACCCGGCGGTTTGCTTCAGAGGATGCCTATTCATGAGTGAAAATGGGAGAGGATTGCCATAGATTTTGTTGTGGGTCTTCCGAATACCCTGAGCAAGTTTGATTTTATTGGGTGATAGTTGATCGATTGACTAAGTCCACTCATTTTATTTTGGTTCAAATTTCTTATACCGCGGATAAGTTAGCTAAGCTATACATTCGAGATATTATGAGTTTTCATAGGGTTCCTATTTCTATCGTATCTGATCAGGGTACTTTCTTTACGTCCCGTTTCTGGAGAGCTTTTCATGAGGAGTTGGGTACCAGATTAGATCTTAGTATAGCTTTTCATCCCTAGACTGATGGGTAGTCTAAGCGGACCATTCAGGTGCTCGAGGATATGCTGAGAGCTTGCGTTATTGACTTTGGTGGTCACTGGGACCAGTTCTTGCCATTAACAGAGTTTGCGTACAACAACAGTTATCATTCGAGTACTGGTATGTCACCTTTTCAGGCTTTATATGGTAGGAGATGTAGATCTCCGATTAGCTGGCCTGATAGGTTTGAGGTTTGACCTTGGGGTACGAATTTGTTAAGAGAGAGTCCCTTGATAGAGTGAGAGTCATTCAGGCCAAGCTTTTGGCAACGCAGAGTGGGCAGAAGATGTATGCGGATCGGAAGGTCCGAGATCTACAGTTTGCTGTTGGTGACCAGGTTCTATTGAAGATTTCACCCATGAAGGGTGTTATGAGGTTTTGGAAGAGGGGCAAGTTGAGCCCCAGGTATATTGGCCTATTTGAGATTGTTGACCGTGTGGTCGATGTTGCTTATGAGTTGGCCCTACAGCCAGGCTTAGCGGGAGTGCATCCGATTTTTTATATTTCTATGCTGAAGAAGTACCATGCTGACGGTACTTACATTGTTCGTTGGGATTCGATATTGCTTGATGAGAATTTGACCGATGAGGAGGAGCCTATTGCGATCTTGGATAGATAGGTTCGAAAGTTGAGGCTGAAAGAGATTGCTTCTGTGAAGGTGCAATGGAAGCACCGTCCTGTCAAGGAGGCTACTTGCGAGACTGAGTCTGATATGCGTAGCCGATATCCCCAATTGCTCATTGATTCAGGTACTTTCCGCCCTTTTCCTTTCTTCGCTTGAGGACAAGCGATTATTTAATTGGTATCTGATGTAATGACCCACTTAGTCATTATAGTCCTTCCAGCACTTTCGACCCTTTCCCGAGCTTGGTTAGCTCTCTTTTGACCCGAGGGGACCGTTGACACACTTCTCGAGGTGTTTAGATTTAATTCGGGTGACTTTTTGTGAAATTTAGGCTTAAAATAAAAAATACTTGACTCAAAGTTGACTTTTGGGTAAACGGACCTTTTTCAAAAATTTGTTAATTTCAAGACGTCCCGATGGTCTTTTACAACTTGTGTGTATATCTTATTCGATTCTCAATGCACTCGGTTGCATTTTGGAACTTGGGTTGGGAAATTGAAATTGAGGTATCGGGGTTTGACCGATCAACGAGACCTCCATTGGGAATTCTGAGGCCACGAGTGCGTTCGCAGCGTGTTTTTATGTGTGTCTGTGTATGTGGTTTGTGAGCAGATGGTCTCGGGATTTAGTCAAAAATTCGGGTTGCGTAGTGAAAATAGGATAGTTTTCTGGTGTCGGGTGCCCGCTTTGACACCACCAGCACCGCGGCAGTGATACTGCTGTAGCGGTAACCCTGCTGCTGGAGCGGTCTGTGCTCGCTGGAGAAGCATCCTGGTCGCTGAAGCGGGTGACGAGTTGTGTCATTCATTTATTGTGTTTTAAAAAGCCCTAAGTGGTTCATTATTTCCCATTCCGAAAATAGAGTTGATGAGAGCTATTCTAGGGTTTTCTTGGAGAAGATTCTTGGTGGTAAGTCCTTCTAATCTCTTTGCTATTCCATTACCCTAATCATCTTAGAATCCCTTTTCTTGATAGTTCATTAAGTAATGAAGGTTAAAAGTAGGTTTGATGAATATTTTACCTAGGCTTCTAAATCATGATTTGTTGGTTGGGTTAGCTTCAATAAGCTTTGATTTGATGATTAGAACCCTTATTTCATAACTTCTTCCTAATTAAAGGTTAATTTGTAGATTTAAGTGTTAGGGTATATACCCAAATTTGGGGGTTTTACCTAGAATATGAATTAGAGTACATTGTTGATTATTCTAGCTTGCTAATGATGTGAAGTGATCATTTAGAGGTTTAATTTCATGTTGGGATCTTTAGATCCTTAATTTCACCCTTCTAGTTCATAAATTCTATTCCATAGGTTGGGGAATTTGGGTATTGATAGAAGTAGGGTGGGTTTTGATGTTCTTCTTGATTCTAATTCAATGATTCGAATATGCTTAGACTTTCTTGATTTCGAGACTTAGCGGAAAGGAAAGGCTAAGGAGTGATTGTTGGTGTTATTGCTGTTCAGCTTTCCAGGTAGGTTGCGGCCTACCCTTGGTGAGACTTTGTGTAGTGAAGCATATATTTAGATGATATTGTCGGAGAAAGCATGTAAACCTTCGGGTATGAAGTTGGGTTGGATATTGTCTTAGGTTGGGCCCTGTTATGTGACTGGGGCTAGCCACCCCGTTGTGTTGTGACTTGATTGCTCTATTTGTTATTGGCTTGATGCCGTGTGGTAATAGCAGATATTGGAGATTATTGATATATCTTGCTCATGATATTGTGGTACGTCACTTGTTGATGTTGATACGAGGATAGTATTCTATATGACTTATGTAGTCTTTCATGATATGGTTGGCGTACCCATGTGTGGTACTTGCAATATTGATCTGATTATTGATGTTGATTCATACCTTGCATGCATTTTCCACCTCTCATGATATACCGTTGATACATTGATGATACTCGAGGAAGCACTGTGATGAGCTGGGCTCAGTTTGCATGAGAGTGATATAAGAAGCCGAATATCCGACGGTTGTCCCGGAATCGTGGATTGTGTGCGAGTGATGTGAGAAGTCTGATATCCGATAGTTGTCACGGAATCGTGGATTGTGTGCGTGTGATGTGAGAGTCTGACATCCGATGGTTGTCCCGGAATCATGGATTGAGTGAGTACATGGACTTCGCGGGTGCCCCATGAGTTGTGCTACCGGGACGTCGATATTTTCGTCCGGAGTACATGTGTAGACAGCATTGCATTGAATTTGCATTCATACATCATTGCATTGCACTGCATTATTACTTATATTGTGATGATCTGGTGATTTAATTGTGTTGTCGGGTTCAGATTGGATATATTGAGATTTGGCACACTTGGGTTTAGATGCTTCCACCTAGGTGATGATGTGTGCTTGGTTCTGATTGTGATTGACTTATACTTGTTGATTTATCTGCTTATCTTGCTTTATTTTCTAAATTATGTTAGCGATACTTAGTCGGCCTATGATACCTACCAGTACTGTGGTTTTGTACTGACCTACACTTACTGCATTCTTTTATGAATGCAGAGTTCCAGGTTGGATCTGCTTCCATCTCCCGTAGCTGATAGTCGCTATCAGTACCACTTAGAGTTTACAGGTGAGCACGAGATGTTCGCTGCCTTGAAGACTCCTCTTATCTATGTCTTACTTTCCATTCTGAGACATACACATATTGATATATTATTATATTTCCAGACTTGTATATTTCTAGTAAGATGCTCTTGTATGAATTAGACCAGACCCTGGTGTATTTTCATATTTCTGCACTTCTTCTATTTTACTATCATCAGACTTACGTAGTTTATTCTCTTCCACTTATTTAATTATTTATCACGTTTTTACTATCGTTGGGTTGAGGGTTCGCTTACCGAGGTGGGAAAGGTAAGTGCCCGCACGACTTAGCTAAATTGGGTCATGACAGTTATAGTCCATTGATTTGCAGTTACTTTACCTACTACTAAGGGACATGCCAAAATATTTACTACAGATCCCACCTTTGTTACTATTGCTTTCTTCGACATTCCACCACCTTTTAGTGAAGTTAATAGTAAAAGAAATATAAAACTAATCGAGTCTTAAGTATCACGGTGTCAGAACTTTACAGTCAAAATAGTGAGTTGAAAAGCAGAGTCATATTAGCTCAAGCTATCTCACGGCATAGTGTAATATTACTAGCTTTTCTCCTCGTAACGTCCTAACATGCCTTATGGTATAAAAGATTATTTTCCAAATAAAGCGAAAACATAGAATATAGAAATACCGAAATTCATATCCAAAGAAATAGGAGTGGTAAAATTATTATATACAAAAAATCCTCAAGAATAGGAGTGGCAAAATTATTATATACACAAAATATAGTAAAAACTTTTTCTGGAAAAAGTTATTGGTAGCAGTAGAAAGGAAATAGGAGATGCCTTTTCTTCGTTTGGCTATTTTTTGCTAGTACAAGAGGAGGAGTGGGGGCAAATGAGGAGGTGGCTCTAACTGTGGGCGGCCCCCTCACCCCTACTATCCACCCATTTGCCACTCAAAGTATAAATTCAGGTTCACTTTGTTGTGAGGCCTCACATAACTAGTAGTATTAGATGTTATAGTCCATTGCTTTGCAGTTACTTAACCTACTACTAAGAGACATGCCAAAAATTTACTTCGGATTCCACCTTTATTACTATTGTTTTCTTCGACATTCCACCAACTTTTAGGGAATTTAATAATAAAAGAAATATAAAACTAATCGAGTCTTAAACATCACGATGTCAGAACTTTACAGTCAAAATAATGAGTTGAAAAGTAGAATCATATTAGCTCAAATTATTTCACGACATAGTGTAATATTACTAAATTTTCTCCTCGTAACGTCCTAACATGTCTTATGGTATAAAAGATTACTTTCCAAATAAAGCGAGAAAATGGAATATAGAAATATCGAAATTCATATCCACAGAAATAGGAGTGGTAAAATTATTAGATACACAAAATCCACATAAATAGGAGTGGCAAAATTATTATATACCCAAAATATAGTAAAAGCTTATTCTGGCAAAAATTATTGGTATTAGTAGCAGTAGAAAGAAAATAGGAGAGACGCCTTTTATCCGTTTGGCTATTTTTTGCTAGTAGAAGAGGAGGAGTGGGGCCCAGTAAGGAGGCGGCTGTGCTTGTGGGCGGGTTACCCCCTATTAGCGAATTGTTTTTTTCAAATGTTGCCCCCGCACCCCTACTTTCCAACCATTTGCCACTCAAAGTATAAATTCAGATTCACTTTGTTGTGAGGCCTCACATAACTAGTAGTATTAGATGTTATCATTCATTGCTTTGCAGTTACTTAACCTACTACTATGAGATGTGCCAAAAATTTACTTCGGATTCCACCTTTAATACTACCGTTTTCTTCGACCTTCCACCACCTTTTAGTGAATTTAATAGTAAAAGAAATTTAAAACTAATCGAGTCTTAAGCATCACGGTGTCAGAACTTTACAGTCAAAATAATGAGTTGAAAAGTAGAAACATATTAGCTTAAATAATTTCACGTCATAGTGTAATATTACTAGCTTTTCTCCTCGTAACGTCCTAACATGTCTTATGGTATAAAAGACTATTTTCTAAATAAAGTGAGAAAATGGAATATAGAAATGCCAAAATTCATATCCACATAAATAGCAGTGGTAAAATTATTAGATACACAAAATCCACAAAAATAGGCGAGGCAAAATTATTATATACACAAAATATAGTAAAAACTTATTCTGGACAAAGTTATTTGTATTAGTAGCAGTAGAAAGGAAATAGGAGAGACGCCTTTTCTTCGTTTGGCTATTTTTTGCTAGTAGAAGAAGAGGAGTGGGGGCCAGTGAGGAGGCGGCTAAGCTTGCAGACGGGCCACCCCCTATTAGAGAATTGTTTTCTTCAAATGTTGCCGCTGGCCCCGACTTTCCACCCATTTCCCACTCAAAGTATAAATCAGATTCACTTTGTTGTGATGCTTCACATAACAAGTAGTATTAGATGTTATAGTTCATTGCTTTGCAGTTACTTAATCTACTACTTAGAGATGTGACAAAAAAATTTCTTCGGATTCCACCTTTATTACTATTGTTTTCTTCGACATTCCACCACCTTTTAGTGAATTTAATAGTAAAGGAAATTTAAAACTAATCGGGTCTTAAGCATCACGGTGGCAGAACTTTACAGCCAAAATAATGAGTTAAAAGTAGAATCATATTAGCTCAAATTATTCCACGGCATAGTGTACTATTACTAGCTTTTCTCCTCTCATACCGTTCTAACATGTCTTATGGTATAAAAGATTATTTTACAAATAAAGTGAGAACATGGAATTTAGAAATACCGAAATTCATATCCACAGAAATAGGAGTGGTAAAATTATTACATACACAAAATCCACAGAAATAGGAGCGGCTAAATTATTATATACACAAAATATCGTAAAAACTTATTCTGGAAAAAGTTATTGGTATTAGTAGCAAGAGAAAGGAAATAGGAGAGACGCCTTTTCTTCATTTGGCTATTTTTTGCTAGTGGAAGAGGAGGAGTGGGGGCCAGTGAAGAGGTGGTTGTGCTTGTGGGCAGGCCAACCCCTATTAGCGAATTGTTTTCTTCAAATGTTGCCACCTTACCCCTACTTTCCACCCATTTGCCACTCAGTATAAATTCAGAGTCACTTTGTTGTGAGGCCTCACATAACTAGTAATATTAGATGTTATCGTTCATTGGTTTGCATTACTTAACCTACTACTAAGAGACATGCCAAAAAATTTACTTCGGATTCCACCTTTATTACTACTGTTTTCTTCGACATTCCACCACCTTTCAATGAATTTAATAGTAAAAGAAATTTAAAACTAATCAAGTCTTAAGCATCACGGTGTCAAAAATTTACAGTCAAAATAATGAGCTGAAAAGTAGAACCATATTTGCTAAAATTATTCCACTGCATAGTGTAATATTACTAGATTATCTCCACGTAATGTCCCCTAACATGTCTATGGTATAAAAGATTATTTTCCAAATAAAGTGAGAAAATGGAAAATAGATATACCGAAATTCATATCCACTGAAATAGGAGTGGTAAAATTATTGTACGCACAAAATCCACATAAATTGGAGTGGAAAAATTATTATATACACAAAATATAGTAAAAACTTAATCTGGCAAAAATTATTGGTATTAGCAAAGAGAGAACGGAAATAGGAGAGATGCCGTTTCTTCATTTGGCTATTTTTGGCTAGTAGAAGAGGAGGATGGGTGGCAATGAGTAGGCGGTCGTGCTTGTGGGCAGGCCACCCCCTATCAGCGAATTGTTTTCTTCAAATGTTGCCACCTTAGCCCTACTTTCCACCCCTTTGCCACTCAAATTATAAATTTAGATTTACTTTGTTGTGAGGCCTCACATAACTGGTAGTATTAGATGTTATAGTCCGTTGCTTTGCAGTTACTTCTGCTGCTAAGAGACATGCCAAAAAATTTACTTCGCATTCCACCTTTATTACTATTGCTTTCTTCAACATTCCACCACCTTTTAGTGAATTTAATTGTAAAAGAAATTTAGAAGTAATCGGGTCTTAAGCATCACTGGGTCAGAATTTTACAGTCAAAATAATGAGTTGAAAAGTAGAATCATATTAGCTCAAATTATTTCACGGCATAGTGTAATATTACTAACTTTTCTCCTCTTAGCGTTCTAACTTATCTTATGTTATAAAAAATTATTTTCCAAATAAAACGAGAAAATGGAATATGGAACTGCCAAAATTCATATCCACAGAAATAGGAGTGGTAAAATTATTGTATACACAAAATATAGTAAAAACTTATCCTGGAAAAAGTTATTGGTATTAGGAGCAGTAGAAAGGAAATATGAGAGACGCCTTTTCTTCGTTTGACTATTTTTTTGTAGTAGAAGAGGAGGAGTGGGTGCCAGTGAGGAGGTGGCTATGCTTGTGAGCGAGCCACCCCCTATTACAGAATTGTTTTCTTCAAATGTTGCCCCCTTACCCTACTTTCCACCCATTTCCCACGCAAAGTATAAATTCAGATTCACTTTGTTGTGAGGCCTCACATAACTAGTAGTATTAGATGTTATAGTTCATTGCTTTGCAGTAACTTAACCAACTACTAAAAGACGTGCCAAAAAATTTACTTCGGATTCCACCTTTATTACTATTGTTTTCTTCGACATTCCACCACCTTTTAGTGAATTTATCATAAATGAAATTTAAAACTAATTGAGTCTTAAGCATCACGGTGTTAGAAGTTTACAGTCAGAATGATGAGTTTAAAAGTAGAACTATATTAGCTAAAATTCCATGCCATAGTGTAATATTACAAGATTATCTCCTCGTAACGTCCTAACGTGTCTATGGTATAAAAGGTTATTTTCTAAATAATGCGAGAAAATGGAATATAAAAATTCTGAAATTCATAACCACATAAATAGGAGGGGTAAAATTATTGTACACAAAAAATCCACAGAAATAGGAGTGAAAAAATTATTATATACACAGAATATAGTAAAAACTTATTCTGGAAAAAGTTAATCATATTAGTAGCAAGAGAAAGGAAATAGGAGAGATGCCTTTTCTTCGTTTGGCTATTTTATGTTAGTAGAAGAGGAGAAGTGGGGGCCAGTGAGGAGGTGGTTGTGCTTGTGGGCGGGCCACCCCCTATTAGCGAATTGTTTTCTTCAAATGTTGCCACCTTACCCCTACTTTCCACCCATTTGCCACTCAAAGTATAAATTTAGATTCACTTTGTTGTGAGGCCTCACATAACTGGTAGTATTAGATATTATAGTCCATTGCTTTGCAATTACTTAACCTACTACTAAGAGACATACTAAAAAAATTTCTTCGGATTCCACCTTTATTACTACTATTTTCTTTGACCTTGCACCACCTTTTAGTGAATTTAATAGTAAAAGAAATTTAAAACTAATCGATTCTTAAGCATCACGGTGTCAGAACTTTACAGTCAAAATAATGAGTTGAAAAATAGAACCATATTTGCTAAAATTATTCCACGGCATAGTGTAATATTACGAGATTGTAATATTACGAGATTATCTCCTCGTAACGTCCTAACATGTCTTATGGTATAAAAGATTATTTTCCAAATAAAGCGAGAAAATGGAATATAGAAATACCGAAATTCATATCCACAGAAATAGGAGTGGTAAAATTATTGTACACACAAAATCCACAAAAAGAGGAGTGGCAAAATTATTATATACACAAAATATAGTAAAAACTTATTCTGGCAAAAATGATTGGTATTAGTAGTTGTAGAAAGGAAATAGGAGAGACGCCTTTTCTCCGTTTGGCTATTTTTTGCTAGTAGAAGAGGAGGAGTGGGGGCCAGTGAGGAGGTGGTTGTGCTTGTGGGCGGGCTACCCCCTATTAGCGAACTGTTTTCTTCAAATGTTGCCCCCTTGCCCCTACTTTCCACCCATTTTCCACTCAAAGTGTAAATTCAGATTCACTTTGTTGTGAGGCTTCACATAATTTGTAGTATTAGATGTTATGGTCCACTGCTTTGCAGTTACTTAACCTCCTACCGAGAGACATGCCAAAAAATTTGAGACATGCCAAAAAATTTATTTCAGATTAAAGTAATGGGTTTTGACCCTTTTGGTATTGAATTTGGTATTTTGGTCATAAAATTTTCGTTTTCCCATTGAGTCCCGTTTTCCTAAATTAAAGGGTGAGTTTTGACCCAAATAGAATGTAGTCATTATGGGTATCATTATTTATGGTTTCTTACATAGAATTCATATGTGATAGAGTTTGATTGTTTGGAGACGCTTCGAAAGACGAAACAAGATGTGGGTTCGTGGCACCTGTTCAGCTGCTAGGTAGGTTATGGCTTCCCTTTCGGTAGACTCCAGTTAGCTTCCCACATTCATGTATTAGAAGGAGCGGAGAATGCATGTGTAGGAATTGAAAACTTGGGATAAAACCCTATGATGGTATTCATGTGTGATTGTGTGTTTGAGCTTGTGGCCTGTAGATTCCTTAGGATGTATGATGTGGCTTTCTTGAAAATCGGTGGATTTTATGTGACTTAGGAGTAGCGGGTGATACCTATTTTCTGTGTCTAATGATGAGAATTCCCGTAATAGGTGATTATTTGTGTCATGCCATTAACAGTGAATCTAGTTGATAAATGGAAGGATAAAATGCACCAACAATTGTGACTGAGTTCTAGATTGAGTTGTGACGAATGATTGTGAGTGTAGGGTGAGATTACTTATTCTAAGCTAATAGGCTGATTTAGGGAAGTGGTAATAATGTATATCGATTTGATTAACCTGTTGTGCGTTTGGGACTAGCCACCCCGGTGCGTTGTGATTAATTGTTCTATTGTGTCGGCTTGATGCCATGAGTTGTTGATAAATATTAGATTCTGTTATCGTCTTGATTACGCTATTGTTGGCCTACCCACTATTGGTATTCGTGATTCGAATATATTATTGGCATACCCAATGTTGGTATTTATGATTCGGATATATTGTTGGCATACCCACTATTGGTATTTGTGATTTGAATATATTGTTAGCATACCCACTGTTGGTATTTGTGATTTGGATATATTATTGGCATACCCGATTATTGGTACCTGTGATATTGATCAGACTGTTGATGTTAACCCATGCTGTCACGCCCCGAACCATGGCTTGGACGAAACACGGCACTCGGTGCCTTACTGCATGTGACCGAGCGAATCACATGGCTTGCTGAATCATCATGAGGCATAACATGAGCGGAATATAACGTGAATGCATGATGAGCCTTTATAAAACATAATTAGTCATAATGCTTAATAAAAATACTTGTTTAAACATGAGTGCGGAAATAACATGAATGAGCCAAAATGGCTATACGACTCCGAATGTCTGACATAACATAACTGACTTGTCTAGTCTATGAAACCTCTATCATGAGTCTGACTGGAAAACATACTTACTGGGACAAGGCCCCCAGCATACCTTAGATGCATAACTAATCATAAAACAAAAAGTTGACTAAACCCCGAATGAGATGGGGCTCACCAATAAGCTGATACGAATGTTGTCCTACTGAGCAGAAGATTTAACTTATGGTGACAAAGAAGTCTACTAATTAGAAATGGTGACAAGTTTGACCAGCCAAAGTCAAACTTGTCTTAAAAATATGATTAAGTTAAATGGGACTAAATTATAATTTTTAAAACTTTTTGATCTTTTACAAAATATAAAAAGACCCCAACTTAATCCCAAAAAGCCCCCACTAGCCCCCATTCTCCTACCCCCACCACTCCCCCCTCCCCCCCAACCCCAATTTTTTTTTTTAAAAATAGTTTTAAAATTTTTTATTTGCTTTATCATCAGCCCCCCTGCTCCACCCCGCCTCCGCCCCCCCCCCCCCCCCCCCCAACACCAATTTTTTTTTTAAACTTAAATTTTTTTATTTCCTTTTTCACCGCCGCCCCCTCCCTCCCCCCCCCCCCCCCCCCCCCCCCCCTAACACCAATTTTTTTTTAAAATTAAAATTTTTTTATTTCCTTTTTCACTGTTGCTCCCACCCCTCCTCCGCCCCCTCCCCCCCCCACCCCCAACACCAATTTTTTTTAAAAAAAAATTTAAATTTTTTATTTGCTTTTTCACCACCCCTTGCTCCCACCCCTCCTCCGCCCCCCTCCCCCCACGCCCTCCCCCCCCGCCCCCAACCCCAATTTTTTTTTAAAAAAAAAGTTTTAAATTTTTTTATTTGCTTTTTCACCAGCTCCCCGCCCACCCCCCCCCCCCCCCCCCCCCAAATGTTTTTTTTTAAAAAAAAAAAATTGATTTTCTTTATTTGTTTTTTCACCCCCTCTTCCTCCTCGCAACCCTCCCCCCGCCCCAAATTTTTTTTTAAGTTTTTTTTAACAGCCCCCACTCCGCCTCCTCATACCTCTCACCCCCTCCCCCCACCCCCACCCCCCCAAAATATTTTCTTTTAAAGTTAGGAAAGTTTTCTTTTTATTTTTTTGCACCCACCAACCTCCCAAAAAAAATTGTTTTAAAGAAAGAAGTTTTGCAAAGTTTTTGTTTTTATTTTTTTGCACCACCACCAACCCTCCCCCAACCAAAAAAAATAATTTTTTTTTAAAAGAAGTTATTGAATTTTTTTTTATTTTTTTTGGGTTCTTACTTCCCCCACCCACCCAAAAAAAAATTATTTTAAAAAAAAAAGGTTTTAAAAAGTTTTTATTTTTGGTTTTTTGCACACCCACCCACTCCAAAAAAAAATCTTGAAAGAAAGTTTTGAATTTTTTTTTTTTTTTTTGGGTTTAGGAAAAGTTTGGATAAAATCCAGGTTGTTGTTGTGTGTTTGTAGTGAAATAGATGGTTTTTCTGTTGTTGTCCTGGTATGGTTCAGGGTTTAGGAAAATATATCCAACATATAGTTTTTTGTTCTTGTCCTGGTATTTATCTGGTTCTGTTTGTAGAAGATAACCAACAGATTTGTAGTTGTTGCAACAAGTTCTACACTTTTTGCAACAAGTAGACAATCTGTTGCAACGACTCACTAATCTGTTGGACATACCTTCAGTTATTTGCTTCTGTTTGTAGAAGATATCTAACAAATTTATAGTTGTTGCAACAAGCTCTACACTTGTTGTAACAAGTAGACAATCTGTTGCAACAACTACAAATCTGTTAGACATAGTTTCAGTTATTTAGTTCTCTTTGTAGAAGATATCTTACAGATTTGTAGTTGTTGCAACAAGTTCTACACTTGTTGCAACAAGTAGACAATCTGTTGTAACAACTACAAATCTGTTGGACATAGCTTCGGTTATTTGGTTATGTTTGTAGAAGATATCCAACAGATTTGTAGTTGTTGCAACAAGTGTAGTGCAACAAGTTCTACACTTGTTGCAACAAGTAGACAACCTATTTATAAATCAAAGAAATGTTGAGGAAAGATATAGTCAAATTGATGTACCAAATTAACAACCAATTCTCGTAAAAGAGATGAAGAACATAGCCAAAAAGCAAGAATACAAATGAAGAAAGTGAAGAAGAACTAGAAGATGAAGAAACTAATGATGGAAACGAAAGAGATGAAGTAGATCAAGAAAATCTGCTACACCCTAGAAGACAGTTGCTGAACAAATTATTACTTGAGTTGCGGTATTTGGAGCCAAGGTGTCTATTGAACAATTTCTGTTTATGAACTTATTTATTTTGCTTACAAATTGTTGCAATAGATGCATACAATTATTGAAGAAGTTGCAACAAGTTACTAATTTATTTCAACAAGTTACTAATCTGTTTCAACAAGTTACTAATCTTTTTAAACAAGTTGCTTAGTTGTTGCAACAAATTACTCACCTTGTTAGAAAAAATCAAACAATTGCTTAAATTATTGCAAAAACTAAAAAATATGTCGCAACAGATGAGTTAATTGTTGCAACAAGTTACTAATCTGTTTCAACAGATGGATCAGATGTTTAAGCAAGTTGCGTAGTTGTTGCAACAACTTACTCACATGTTGCAACAGGTATCTCATATGTTGCAACAACTTACTCATATGCTGCCACATGTATCTCATATGTTGCAACAACTCCTTCATTGTTGCAACATATTCACGATATTGATCACATTGAACTCCTTTGTTTATACTGAATAACATTGAATTCATTTTTTTATCACTAAATATGGTCGAATTAAGTACTTCACATCAAATTACTCTAATGATCACTCGATTTAGGAAGAATACACTTAGAATTGCCCATCTAATCCATGAAATTACTATCTAATCCATTAAGGATGTTAGTAGACATATATATTCATCGCTAAATATCATATATTTTCTTTGTTTAACACTAAATATGGGTGAATTAAGTAGTTCCCATCAAATCACTCTAATGATCACTCGATTTAGTGCATATTGACTTAGTAGATCATCTCTCTTGACTCAAAATACATCAAATTGATTAAGTATTATACATTGATCACTAAATATCGTTGATTTCCTTTGTTTATCACTAAATATGGATGAATCAAGTAGTTCATATCAATTCACTCTAATGATCACTCGATTTAGTGCATACTGACTCAGTAAATCATCTTTCCTGACTCAAAATACATCAAATTGATTAAGTATTATACATTGATCACTATATATCGTTGATTTCCTTTGTTTATCACTAAATGTCATTGATTCCCTTTGTTGATCACTAAATATGGGTGAATCAAGTAGTATCCATTGCAACAATCGTAATATCTCGCGGCAGTGTAGTATCCGTTGCAACAATCGTAGTATTTGTTGTTAAGTGAGATACCCGTTCCAACAAGATACTAGTTGCTGCAACAAGTCTTGTTACTTGTTCGATAAAACCCAACAAGTTACAGAGCTGTTGCAACAGATTCATTACTTGTTGGAAACTGATCAGCAATTTATTAATAAGAATACACACATTTGTGATTTGAACACGATCAACATATCATATAAACCAAGTTCACAAACACCAAGAACATAAATTATCATTCTAAAAAAGAACTATATTAAAATGTCATAAAGTTCCAAAAAATAACTATTTTTGTGCCAACTGTTTTACATAAGGAGCATTTATTTTTCCTCGTTCGCAATGATTCCCCGATTCCACGCCTCCTCTTTGTCCGCCTTCTTCCGGGTTTGCTAGGATCAACATATGGAGGAGGTATCTCTCTCTCTAATTCAAAACTTCTTTTCAAGATTTTTTTTTTGGGGGGGGTGATGCAAAAAACGAAAAACAAAAACTTTTCAAAACTTTTTTTTTAAAAAAAAATTATTTTTTTTGGGTGGGTGAGTGGAGTAAGAAAACCAAAGAAAAAAATTACTTTTCAAGATTTTTTTTTTTTTTGGGGAGGGGGGTTGGTGCATGGGGTGAGGGTGGGTGGTGCAAAAATAAAAAACAAAAACTTTTCAAAACTTTTTTCTTAAATAAAATTAATTTTTTTTTGGGATGGTAGGGGGTGGTGCAAAAAAAGAAACAAAAAAACTTTTAACTCCTTTTTTAAAAAACCTTTTTTTTGGGGTTGGGGGTGGGGGGGAAAGGGGGGGAGGGTGGATGGGGTGGGGGTGGTGCAAAAAACCAAAATAAAAAACTTTTCAAAATTTTTTTTTAAAATAAAATTAATTTTATTGGGAGGGTGGGGGGGGGGGGGGGGGTGGGTACAAAAAACAAACAAAAAAAACTTTTCACTCTTTTTTTAAAAAACACTTTTTTTGTGGCGTTTGGGGGTGGGGGTGGGGGGAAAGGGCGGGGGGAGGGTGGATGGGGTGGGGGTGGTGCAAAAAACCAAAACCAAAAACTTTTCAAAACTTTTTTTAAAATAAAATCAATTTTTTGGGAGGGTGGGGGTGGTGGGGCGGGGGGTGGGTGGTACAAAAACAAACAAAAAAAACCTTTTCAAACTCTTTTTTAAAAAAATATTTTTTTCGTGGGGGGTGGGGGTGGGGGGCAAGGTCAGGGGGTTCGATAGGGAGGGAGTGGTGCAAAAAATCAAAAACAAAAACCTTTTAAAACTTTTTTCTAAAAATACAATTAATTTTGTTTGGAAGGGTGGGTGGTGGTGGGGTGGGGGGGTGGTACAAAAAAACAAACAAAAAAAAACTTTTCAAAATCTTTTTTAAAATTTTTTTTTTTCGTGGGGGGTGGGGTTGGGGTGGGGGCAAGGGCGGGGGGAGGGGTGGATGGGTTGGGGTGGTGCAAAAAATCAAAAACAAAATCTTTTCAAAACTTTTTTTTAAAATAAAATTAATTTTTTTTTTTTTGGAGGGTGGGGGTGGTGGGGGCGGCGGTGGGTGGTACAAAAAAAACAAAAAACAAAAAACTTTTTTAAATCTTTTTTAAAAAAGCATTTTTTTTTGTGAGAGGGTGGGGGTGGGGGGCAAGGGCGGGGGGGCGGGGTGGGGGGCGGGGGGGGAGGGTGTGGGGGGGGGGGGGGCATGGGGAGCAGGGGTATTTTATGATTTATATGAGTTGGGTCAAAGTGTTAAAAATAAAACTTGAAGTCAAAGTGTAAAAAATAAAGCTTGAGGTCAAAGTGTTAAAAATATAACTTTGGGGCAATCAAAACTCCCTAATCACTAATCCAAAATTTATCACCCCTCCTCAATTAAAAAATCTCGAGTTACCCCAACTCAATTTTTAAACATTTTTGTTATCTTTAATTAAAAGCCCCTACTGAGCAGATGTGTCATCTTGTAAATCAATACCTACATCGTGAAATGCAAGCCTCCGAGCAATAGAGAGGGGAAGTTAACACATTGAATGTACTGGTATGTAAAGCAACTGAATGAAATAGCATGGGACATGGGATAACATGGTAAGAACTGAAACTGGACATGAACAAGAGCATGAGCATGGATACATATATATATATATATAACATGAGTAAAACATGGTAACTAGGGAGAGCATTTCATAAACCGACAATATAATATCACTATGTGGGTACGTAGAGTCTGGTACCTCGCCGGACCAGCAGAGCCCTCATACCTTGCCAGGGTATAAGGTGGTAACGTGCCTGATGGATCCATTCAGTGTAAAATTAAGCAATCGTCCTATCTGGGCGGAGCGATCCTTGTCCTACGGTGACTACGTAATTTCAGGCTATCTGAGCCTTCTTGGTAATTCATGCAACTCCCAAAAACATGAACATGATATAATTGGCTAAGAAGCCCACGATTTTCGTGAATTAACTTGTACTTGACTTGTAATCATGATTTCACGAAATAAATTGTAAATATGGTTTCATGAAATAGCTTGTATTTAGCATGTATGTATCTTGTATCATGGCATGAAAGTAATTATATAATATAGTTGCATGAAAATTTGTAGACATGTAGGATATTCATGAAATAATCATTTTTAGCTAAAAATATGCATGCAAGAACCCATGGAATACAAGATATGGGTTTTCATGGATTAAGGACTGATTCTCAATAATCATATGGAGTTATTAAGAACACAATGATAGAATAATAGCAATTCATACATAATATAATCATGGACATGGACCTAGGGTTGGCATGAGCATGGTATGGAAACCCTAGTTTTCGTAAGGATTCATACGTTATGGATTAAGAGGCGTGGGCAAGAACAATGATGTTCCCACACGTAGATAGCAACCTTACATACCTGGTAATGCTCCAAAACTTGAATTAAAGACTTGAACTTTGAAGAAGATTTTCAAAATCTTGAATCTTGAATCTTGAATCTTGAATCTTGAGATGGATTTTCTTGAAAACCCTAGGTTAGGAATGATGATTTCTTGTTTAGATTACAAGGATATATATTAGAATTGACTTGGAATGATTAGAATAGGCTTACCTTGGTGTTCTTGATGATGTGAGAGGGTGGGAGGTCGTTCTAGGGCTTGAAGGAATGAAAAATAATGATTTAGAATGATATGGACGAATTTATACTATTCTAGAAAATTAAATTTTACGCCTAGCAAAATACTGGCTGTATTGTGAAATACGGTCCGTATTCTGTGCGGACTGCACTGCGACTCTTCAGTAAGATGGTCATAACTCTTTGCACAGATGTCTATTTGACCTCCATAATATACCTTTGGAAAGGTATTTCAAAGCTCTACAACTTTTATCTAGGAAGTTTTCCCGAATTCCAAATACGTTTTGAAATGTGGGCCATATTTCAAAATACGGTCCGTATTTAACAATGTAACCTCCAAATGCCAAATTCCAGAATATTCAGAAATCTTTGGTACCAGTTTACGACTTGAAATACAGGTCGTACACTGAAATACGGTCACTGTTCATGGGCGTAAGCCCCCATCTTACAACTGAAGAGGAAATTCCAATTCCCACATTCTTTATTTGGTCTTCTAAGTCTAGAATCATGGTCAAGGCTTAGGTTAAAGGTACGGGGTGTCACACATGCGTTGCACGCATTCTCATCCATTCATGATACATTGTTAATACCCTGATTATAATGGATAAAACTCTTTTACTTGAGTGACGTGAGATGGCCGATGTCCGATGTTCATCCCGGAATCGTTGATTGAGTGAAGTTGATACTGATAAAACTCTTTTTACTTGAGTGACGTGAGATGGCCGATATCCGATGATTAATTCCAAAATCGTTGATTTCATGGCCGATATCCGATGTTAGTTTCGGAATCGTTGATAGTGCATGGACTCCGCGGGTCCCCTAGAGTGGTGCTGGTGAGAACCCCCCGTGGGCAAAGATCCGGGGTCCTGTGTGTCTGTCCTGTGTGTCTGTTAGGCAAAGATCTAGGACGGGTGACACTTAGACTTCTCAAGTCACACTGGGTTGTGCTACCGAGACATCGATATTTCCGTTCGGAGTACATGTGTACACAACATTTGCATGGCATTGCATTGCATCCATATATTATTGCATTGCATTGCACCATGGTTTATGATTTATTGATGATTTGGTATTGTATTGTGATGTTGGATTCAGACTTGATACATTTAGACTTGACACGTTTGGGATTAGATGCTCTACTTAGGCAATGACATGTGCTTGGCATAGTATCGGTTGTTTGTGCTTGTTGAATTAATTCTTAGATCGTCTATCGGATCAATTAAATGTGTGGCCTCTAAGTGAGGTAGGGTAAAAGGTGTCATAATGAGGAGTTGACTTTTAGACTAGAGATATTGGTAGAATGAGTTTATGATCATGTGAAATTGATGTAAAATTGACTTGTGATTCTTGGAGGAAAGTTAATGATTAAAGGTTATCGATGTTACGATGTGTGATAGATAGACGTATGACTTGTTCTGGGTATTATCATGTTTATCTGTGAATTCAATTACTGATATGCGATTACTAACCATTGTCGGCCTATGATACTTACTCAGTACTCGTGGATTGTACTGATATTGCACTTGCTACACCCTTTTTGGGGTGTAGATTGTTTCAGGTGGTTGATTGTTACATGAGCGGAAATGCGCGGTGTCTATCTGGAAGGCCTCCTCCCACTTCATTCTGGGACGGAGGTTGAGTCTTAGAATGTAGTGGTAATCTGGAATCATTAGTCGCTCTTGTACTAGTCTAGACCAGGTCATGGGAAATTGAACTGAGTCTGTAATCATTTAATTGTTGTAATCATATGAACACTTGAGCTTATTAAATATATATTATGATGTTCCGTTGTTACCTCCAATATTTTTTAGTTAGAATGATTGTCATTGTTTAATTGGTGTGTTATTTGATAGAGGGTTCGCCTACCGAGGTGGGAAGGATAGGTGCCCGCGCGGCCCTAAATTGGGTAGTGACAATTTGGTATCAGAGCGTAGGTTACCGGTCTACTAGGTACAAAAGCAAATGTGTAGTAGAATCTCGTGGAATGGTACGGAGGTGACTATACCCGTCCGCGAGAGGCTATGAGGCATCTTAGGAAAAACTCCCTTCATTCTTTCTAGTCGTGCTACTTCAGTCAAATTGGTATCTCGGCGAGTCCAATTGATATCTAGGCGATTCCAATTGGTATCTGTGTATCCTTATTTTATCCTCCCTCAAACGGCGAACACTCGTTCTCATGCGTTTGATCTCGTACATTATGTGGTGGTATGGTATGAGAGGTGTCATCTCGGTTCATATGTGTGACCTAGTTTAGTTCTAGCTTAGAAAGAAGGTTTCGACTTCGATAAGGTTTGTGATAGTATGCGTGGCACGGGTGAGCTTAGGGCAGACCAATGTTTTTGCAATGGTTAAGTTTCTAGCATTGGAATGCGAGGACGAGTGTGAGTTCGCTAGGGATTACCAGATTCGATGAGTATGGTGATTGCATGTGGTAGATAAGAGAAGTTGAGAGTAGGTACTAAAAGGAAGATATTGTGAGAGAGCATAGAAAATCCGAATTCTTAAGAGGATTTGGATAGAAAATTCTTGAGCACTAAGGAGGAAATAATTGGTATCTGACATGCTTATGAGAATGTGTTTGTGATTATTACGAGTGAGATTCTAGTAACAAAGCAACTGTTAAGAGTTATGTCCAGTATCGGATTGAGGCTGAGAGCCTTTGTACTTGTTGTGTATCTTCGGTGAGTTTTGTTATTTATCGATGTTGTTATCCAGTTGAGTTGATGGTATAGTCGCTTGAATGGTTAGGTGTATTTAGGTTTGACAATGGAGACATTCTAATTTAGTGAATCAGAGATGAGGCTTAAACTTATTCGAGTTATATGGATCATTTGGAATTCAAAATAAGGAATGGAATAAGGGAACCTTGGTAGAGGAAAGTGGGTCATTGTAGACCAAGTATGTGCTTCGTTGGATTTAGAGTTTAGTCGGTTTAGACTCCAATGCTTGAAAGGTAACTCTAATGTGTAAAGTGTGTGGTGTGATTCTATCTCCAAGGTTGGTTCGGTAGTGTGCAAGACTTATAATTTGCGGTAATTAATTTAGTGGCTTCAAGAATTAGTTAGTCTTAGTCGAGAGTGGCAAGAATTAGGTGCGCCTGTGGGAGTACTTGAGTCTATTTGAATGGTGGTATTGTTGCCTAATATGGAATAGATGAGCTTATGATTGCTGTGTGATTTTGAGAAAGTAAGTTTACAGAATGGGTAGGTGATAAGAAGTTCTGACCAGTGGCTAAGTGAGAAGTGAGATTTCAGATAACCGACATGTTGAATTTATAGGAAGTGGCTTGTGTGGTACCCATTTGGATAGTTTTGCAGTACTTTGCAGTGAATGAGTTAGTGTGTGTTTAAGAGAAAGGATTTGTAGAAATTCTTAGTATGTTATGGCTATCAGTGTTTCCGAGATGGGATCGTGTTGTGCTAAGTGTTTTATTTTATGAACAACATTGACGGAATGACTCCGGATATTATGGGTTATTGAGGTATTACAATGGAAAGTTTGTTAGTTAAAAGATTGATTTATGAGTACATATGTCCTTAGTGTTGAAAAATTAGGGTTGTACCAGGTATGTGTATTGGGTAATGTTAAGGAATTTGAGGTTGCATTCGCATGATTTAGTTATCCGATACCTTGAGAACAATTTGGATAAGTTTCAGCTTTTAGAGCCGAAAGCGGTAACTTATGGTTTGCTATGCGCAGTAAGAATGTGATGGGTTTCAGCTCTTGGCATCAGTTTGAGTGGTTGCTAATATATTATGAAATTGTGCGTTCATTGTGGGTTGTTATGGTTTGAACGAAAATGGTTAGATCAAGTTTGTAACTCCAAGGAACTTATGGGTTCCAAGTAAATCAGTTTAATGGATGTGATAAGGAACGCCTAATTTTGAGGTTTGTTATTAGTATTCCTTGTGGTATCTCACCAGAGTCAGCCTTTCGGTTAGTACAATGGGTTGTAATGATAATGGTTGTGCTTCAGAGAGATTCTAGGATTGTGATAAGGCTCCGTTCTGATCATTGGATGTTGGCAGATCTTGCTCTATGCGGTACTCGATGGTAAGTTCCTAGATAAGTGATTTGAAGAGTTAAGAAGACTTAAGACTGACCAAATTGGCTACGAGAAAGATAAGTTTCAATGAAATAGCTTACAGTTTTCTGGAAGATTTAGGATTCTCTTTTGGGAAAAGTAAGTCATGGTTTCAGTTTGTATTGTGTACTTCTAAGAAATTGTGATTCAAGGAACAACTTGGAAAAAGGGTGAAACGAAAGAATTACCTAGCTCAGAATATCTTACCAGTTCGGAATGTTCTATGATTTAGTTATGCCTAAAGGTTCGTGCTATTTGATTATGAATGTGAGATCCGTTGTTTGTTTTAAAGGTATGGTAATTGGGTCTTTTGGCTGAGTGCGAGCGAGTTGCGGTTTGGGTTTGCATCTTGTTGAAAGAGCTTCGTGTTGGTTGTGATATGATTTCCTTGGTTACCGTTGTTACGGTTCACTTTTACGCGGGTGCATAAAAGCTACTACGCGATTGTTGGTGCTCTAATTTGGATTTTATGTTTTTAGACTCGCCACCTAATTTATTAAGGGAAATTAGGAAAACCAAGTTAAAAGGGTTTATCAAACAAAGAAAAATCCTTTTTAAACCAAGAGTTCGAGGTAAGGGTTTTGGTAATCCCCTAGGAAAAGTTTTAAACAACCTAGTATTAAAGATCCGTAGAATACGGTTGACCTACGAGCTTCAATGCGTGATTAATGTGATTATTTGCTAAAAATATTTACTTTATTGCCAAAATTGTCATGCTAATCATAAAACTCCACTTTTTGGCAAAATTATCTTTTAAGGAAGAAAAGTTGATTTTCTTTTTGAAAAATGTTATAAGGGGTTTAATTCATTTCATTTTCGGACCAAAACACACGTAAAATTTCTCTCAAGTAGAGTTTCTACTCAATTGGTCCCAATGTCATGATTTATTCTTTATAAGTTTATTTATTATATATAAGAAAATAAATGGAGTATATCTCCTCTATAAGAATAGCATAGGTTTTTACCCGTATAAGTTAAGAAAAAGTTTACTTGTTACTTATTGATCCATTGAAGCTCATTATTCGACCATAAACTACTCCAAAGCCATCTTAATCCTCTATATTTCAAGTATATTTCTCTGTTTTATTTGCCTTAAGGTTTGGGTTTCCAACCCAAAAGGTTTGAAAATTACCTTAAGTCCAATAAGTTCCAAAAAAAAAAAAAAATCCCTTTTCATACTCTTCGAATCATGCAATATACTTTAAAGATAATCAATATTTGTATAAGAAAACACTTTTCAATTTATTTTACTTTTAATAAATAAATACAATTCATTTAGCTTTCGGGTCCAATTTGAAACATTGTTTACCTAAATCCTAGGTTCCAACTTGTTTCAATATCTACACAAATGTATTTTTACATGTTCATACAAAAACCAAAGTAAACATATAATAAAGGGAAGGGAAAGAAAGTTTAGCTTTCCGGCCTTGGGCCCAAATCCTCTAGCAAGCCTATGCTCTTCTAGTTCTTTCGTCCAAAGCTCTAACATCCAATTCTTCACTTCGTCTTCAAGCTTTGCTAAACATGGTTCGCTATTTTTGTACCTCGCACAAATCGAAAGAAAAGTAATTAGTCAAAATAATACGCCACCCCATAGGGTGACGTTAATAATAATAAATTAATAATCTCCCTCGGACTCGTATCAAACTTTGAGAGCTTTGATTACGGAGGCTCAAACTCACGTTTTCGAATGTGGCAAAGGAATCCAAAACATGTCTTGGCTGAAGACTAGTGGCCATTCTAGTTGCCATCAAGATATCAATTGTCTAGCCAAAAATGTAGCAGTAGCAGGATAGGAAACGCATCATGCAGCAATCGTGTTGACCCCAAAGTGCAGTAGAAATTCATGCAACTGTAGTGTCAATTCCTTTCAGCCTCATTAACAACACATAACAGCAAGCATTCTTTAATTAAGAGTGGCATCTATTCTTTAGGCAACAAAGGAACAGCCAACTCACAAACATGCAGCACCAGATGACAACTTGCCTCAAATGTGGGGCAACTCAAAGCTTAGCAGTGGCCTGCTTCAAAATGCGGCAAACAGCCCTCAAACGCAGCAACAATTAGTAAAATACAGCAGGGAATCAAACAAACGAATAGGGTAATTAAACAATGTCAAATGTAGCTGCCGAATGCCGCAGCATCTCAAGTGAGGGGACTGTTCAAAGACGTGGCTATTTCGTCGAGACAACAGCCATTCCCCTCCCCCACCCCCCAAAAAAAAGTACTTAAGGAGCAGCAATTCAGTAACAACATATACGTCAGCCAAACGCAACATCTAAATACGCCAGCTGCGCAAAGTGCAGCAGTTGGGTGCCAAGATCTCAAAAGTTTCAAAATGTGAAAGATCCATTCCCCAAGTAACATCTGCTCTTTGAGAACAACAACCCAAAGTGTGACAGCAAACACAAGCAACTGAATAGGCAACATCTGCTCTTTTCAAGCCCAAATCACAACACATAGCACGGCAGCACATTCATTGAAGCCTCGACGAGCAGTAACAACAGCAGTTCAAGGAGGTTTTGGGATGTGAACTCCCCAAGTCATGCAAAGAAAGAAAGGGGTGAAGGATGCTATCGAGAATGACACATTTTTAACAAGCTAACAACAAGTGGAGTATCAAGTATTTCACTTATGAAGGATTTTCATGACTTAAACTAATTTTGAAAATAATTAAGATGACAAAAGGGGTAAACTCAGATTTCAAGAATATCCAAGCAGGTTCAAAATATAGCCGAAATGATTAGTAACTTATATCAAAAGAACCATGCTCAACATGGGTTAATATTTATGACAAGGAACCAACATCTTCACACAATCATCTTCAAGTGAGGGGATCTCCTATCCACCTTCAAAGGAAATCACTCAAACAATTACTATTTAGAAGTAGAGGACCTTCCACCCCTAGTCACCTTATCCCTTTTACATCTCATGAGCAGATTAACATAGGAGACAGGACTTATTATGTTGTTTACGTTTGGACAGTGAAGAGTGAGCAAGGCATGGCTTATACAAATTTTCAAAGCTGAAGGAGGTATGAACACACAAGATCTATATCAAAAATCATTTTTTATTTTTTGGATTAAACAAACAACCACTCTATAATGTAACAAACAAAGCCAGCAACTATATAAAGGAAGAAGAGATTAACAGACTAACATCTCTTATTGCAAATGATAGAGGCCAACAAAAATATAATGAAGAAGAAACAGATTGTTCCTTTAACTAACATCATAAATAATTTTTTCAGCCATGAAACTTGAAATCAGAGAGGGAAGCATTTTAACAAACATTTGAGCATATATTGTAATGTCAAACAGCAAAGGTAACAGCTTATGCTTTCTAGATAAACAAAAACTCATTCAAACCTTAAAACATAGTTCAAATACAAATTTGAAACAAAATCTCAAACTTTCCTAAGAAAATCAAACTTGATTCCTTCAAACTTAGATCCTTAACTGATTTCAATTAGAGCTATAAATGAGGTTAATTCTAAACACCAACTGGGCATGACAACAGAAATCGGAACAAAAGATTTGTGGGTTTTGCTTACTATTTTGGGAAGCAGCTAAATCAACTATGTGTTTGAGAACCTTGAAAGGTCCTTTGGGTTTCATATATGCTTATTCGGGAGAATAACAACAAGTGACAAATCATATAACAATCCTCTTCTTTTCCTTTCTATCAACGTGCCAAATACTACTACTTAATCATAAATCATCATGTTTACTTTAACAAAGAAACAAAAATAATTCTCATAAGAGAGATGCTAAAGCTACAGATCAAGAAGCATATATGGCATCATATGTTAATGCAAAAATTTTCCTTACCCTAAACCCCTAAACAGTCCCATCAGTTAATTAGCCTGCTTTAGTCGACAAACTAACATATTGATACCAACAACAAATTGATAGTGGCAACAGGCTAATATTATCCACAAACTGCTGGCTAATAATTAAACCAACTACAAATGGGGACAAAATTGCACAGCCAAAATAGAATTCAAAAACAAACTAAGCACACAAACGCATAAATTTTTGAAAAAGCTAATCAGAATCAAGAAGTGAAATTACAAGGGTTTGAGGATTACTATCTAAGTGAGCAAAAAATTAGAACTAAACTAATCTACACAGACTCACAAACAAACTGAACTATAAAAATAAAAATAAACTAAGACAAAGAAGAAAATTACCTTTTTGTCGAGCAGCAACGGGGGCGACGAGAGTTGAGGTACAACCTTTTAACCAAACTAACCTCCGACGAACGGAAACAAGACCCAAAAATTTAACTGTGAGCAAGAACTTCCTCGAAACTCAACGCTTAGCTGAGTTTCTAAGTGTTCAAGCTCTTGGGGTTGTCAAAACCCCATTGTGGGTGTAAAAACCCATTGAGGTTGTGAAAAACCTTTTCTTTTCTTTTTTTTCTTTTTTTTGGTGGGTCTCCAAAACCTCCTCCGAATGAATAGAATGGTTCTATATTTATAGAAGGACAAATGGCTAGGTTTTTCAATCCTAAAACGATATGGGACTTCTAGAGATGTCTTGGAATCCAATTTTTACTTTGAAAATTCGAAATTCGTTTTAAATAACGTTTGAAGTCCGAATCTTTTCAGAAAAATTTTGAATTCCCATTTGACAAAGGTCATCAATGCTCTTGTACTAGAAAATGTGAAAAAGAAAAGGGAAATTAGAGGTTACCGTTCGTTTGAAGAAGAAGACAAATGGGCATTTAATTGTTGCCCGATAAAGAGAGACCGAGCGTCTGCCATGAATGGCCTTCGATTGGAGATTAGCTTGAAGAGGAAATGGGACTTAGGGTTCGTTTGGCTTGCTGATTGTGAAAAATCAACCGAATACGTAGAGATTTTAGGACTAAAAGGGTATTCGGCCGAGTTAGGCTAATTGTTTGGGCTGAAAAATATGATCTGTTGAGGGGGCTGATTTGTGGCCGAAATTTAGCTTTAAAACATAGCCCTTCTTGTACTTCAAATAAAATAGCCAAATAATTAAGAGACTGAGATGAATTAATTATTCAATTCACTAATTAACCTTCTTGATTTAACAAAATAAATCACTTTAATTTGATAATGGTACTTAATTACAATACTTGTTTTTCATATAACTGGATTTTCAAATTGATAAAATAGATATAATTAATACTTAAAATATAAATAATATATATTAGGATATTTTGCCAATGGAAATGGTGAAATATCACCAAAAATTAGTTTAGCAAGTATTTTTTGATTTTGAATAAATATGTTACTCTGTTTGCGATTCAAGAAGCTTGATTAGTTAATTTGAATTTTTGGAGGTCGAAAATTGGGTGTCAACAACTGCCCCTTCATTGTTCGGGGATGATGGAGCCGTCCCCGAGCAATGAAATTTGACAAACCCGATTTTTGTCCGATCGAATCAACTCATCTCTTTAAAGCGAAAAAAAAAGTATGTGATTTTTCAAAAATTATGGCCGGACCCCGGCATTGGGTTTCTTACATATCTCAGGCTATATGAGAGTTTAGGCCACCTGTAGTTCGACTCAATTGTTTGAAAACTTGGAAAATTGTCCAATGTCAAATTTGTGAGACTAAGAACTTGGGGCATGATTGGGGGGGGGGGGGGGGGTTGGATTACGATCGAACTCTGACAGTGAGTTTGCCTACATATCCCTACCCTCGGGAATCAGGCCGTATGTAGTTCGACTCGATCGGTAGAAAAAGGTATTCCTTATGCGGAAGTAACCTTTGGTTTGAGATAGATGACTTCAGACCTTTTGAGTACGGAAAAGAGGCTTGCAATTTCTAAGCTATGAATGTGGCATGCTTCACACTCATAACTAATGTCACGACCTTACCTTCCCCCTCGGTAAGCGAACCCTCACCCAACAATGAACCAAAACATAAAAGGATGAAAATTAAGTAGCGGAATAGAACAAATACGTAAGTCTCACGATATATATGTATATATAAGTAGTAGAAAGTGTGGAAAGACAATAAACACCCCCAGGGTCTAGTCTAAATAATACAAGAGCATCTAAGGGGAAATAATACAATCTGGAATACTAATACATAAAATGTCTATGTCTCTGAAATAAATAGGACATATGATAAAAAAGTCTTCAAGGTCAGCGGACGGCCATGCTCACCCTGGAAACTCGAGAAAAAGCTGAATGCGTCGGTCAGCCACGGGTCACAAGTGGATCCGACCTGATACTCTGCATTCATAAAAGAATGCATCAAGTGCAGGTCAGTACAAACAACAGTACTGGTAGGCATCATCGGTCGACTAAGCATAGCTAACACAATTCAGATAATAAAGCAGATAAGCAAATAAAACCACCAAGCATAACACAATATAATCACAACCGAGTATCCGTCATCGCCTATGTAAAGAATCTAAACCCAAATATGTCAAGTCTGAATATATTCGATCCAATCTAATCACCAAGCATCTCAATCAATCATAATGCAATACAGTGCAATAATGGTATGAATGCAATGCCATGCAAATGAGGTGTACACATGTACTCCGGAAGGAAATATCGACGTCTCGGTAGCACAACTCAGCGTGACTTGCGAAGTCTAAGTGCCACCCGTTCCCGATCTTTGCCCAACAGACAGACAGGACCCCAGATCTTTGCCCACGGGGTTTCTCACCGGCACCACCCCGGGGAACCCGCAGAATCCATGCCCTAATAATAATTTCGGAAATATCATCAGAATCGGCCATGTAACACGATGCCGGAATGGATCATCGGACATCGGCCATCGGCCATCTCACAATCACTCAAGTAAAAGAGTTTATCAAATATCAGTTTCACATAATCAACGATTCCGGAATTGATCCTCATACATCGGCCTTCTCCCAATCACTCAAATAAAAGAGTTTATCAAAATATCAATTTACTCAATCAACGATACCGGATCATCACCGGGTATCGGCCATGCATCATGAATGAGTGAGAATGCGTGCAATGCGTGCATCAACATCAACAATCAAGTTCAATATCACAAGTACCAACAATGGGGTATGCCAATAATGTATTATATCACAATACCAATAGTGGGTATGCCAACAATATATCAATATCACAATACTAATAGTGGGTATGCAAACAATGCATCCGAACCACAAATACCACAGTGGGTATATATGCCAATGATATATCCAAATCAAGATGAATAACAGGATCTAATATCTACCAACAACTCATGGCTTCAAGCCAACACAATAGAACAATCAAGCACAACACAACGGGGTGGCTAGTCCCAACACACAACAAGGCCCAACCTTAGGCAATATCCAACCCAAACTTTATACCCGAAGGTTCACATGCTGTCTCCGACAATATAATCTAAATATGTGCTTCGCTATACGTAGTCTCAATATGGGTAAGCCATAACCTACCTGGATGGCCGAACCATAACACCAATAACTCACTCTTTTGCCTTGCCTTTCCGCTGAACTTCAGAACCAAAGTAGTCTAAGCATAATCGAAATCTAGATTAAAAATCATGAAGAATGATACTAATATTGCTACTGTTTCAATTAGGTTAATTTCTAACTCTAGAAATTGGAGAAACGGGCCCACAAGGGCTAAACGGGAAATTCGGGAACAAAATACCAAATTAAGTGCTAGGTAATCATAACCCAATCATTAATTGTTGATTTAACTCAAGGATTAGCCTAATTTCTGATTTCAAGCAAAACCCTCAAATTGGGTATAAACCCTAAGTCTTTGATTCCGAAATTCAACACTAAAAGTGGAAGATATACGGTCAATAAGCTTAGATTAGTCAATATCTAACATAAACATCACCAATTTATCATTAATAAGCCTAGGGACAATGTTCTTCCAAAACCCTCTTTCAACTCCCATCACCATGGGTTTATTAAGGGAAAAGGGGAATCTAAGATGAATATGGTTAAAGGAAGAGTGAAGAAATAAGCAAGGTTTACCTCCAAGATTCTCCTCCAAATATTCCTAAGAAAAGTTCCTTCAAGCTCAAATATCAAAATGGGACATAATGAGGGTCTAAGGGCTTTTAGCACTTTATTAATGTTACTAGCATCGGTGCCACCAAAGCGCCGCCAGTGGTCCGACCGCTTTAGCGGTCAAGCCTAAAACTTGTACCCCAAGTTCCACAATTCGATCCGATTTTTGACTAGTGGGCACCGTTCCCAAGTTCCACAATTCGATCCGATTTTTTGACTAGTTCGTGAGGCCATTTGCTCACATATCATACACATAGACACACATAAAAACGTGCTACGAACTCAACCTAACGGAGGTCTCGTTGATCGAGTCAACCCCCGATGCCTTAATTCCCGTTTCCCAACCCAAGTTTCGAAATGCATCCAAGTGCATTAGGAAATGAACCAAATATATACCCAAGTACTAAATGACTATTCGGACCTCTCGAAATTGATGAAATTTCGAAAAGGGTCCGTTTACCCTAAAATCAACTTTGGGTCAAACATTTTTTACTTTAAGCCTATATTTCCCCAAAGTTTTCTGAATCCGGTCTAGACACCTCAGGAAGCATGTCAATGGTCCCCTCGGGTCGAAAGTGAGCTCATCAATGCTCGGGAACGGCAAAAATACCGAAAAGACTATAACGACCAAACGGGTCGTTACAACTAAATTCTTGCACGGACATAATTCCGTATATCTTAAGTATGTCGTCACCTAGATTTGAAAGAAAGACTGATGATGCCCCAGTGTAGGTTAAGAGATTACACTGAACGTGAAACTTCAAAAAATAGCGACCCTTGCCTTTTGGGGAGTGGTTTTGACACGGAAGAAACACCTACATGCCTTCAAAAGAGGTATAGTTTGATGGTGGTGAAAGGTGATCCTCAACTCTCGCCCGAAGAGTTTGCTGCTCTCTCTTGCAATTTGCCCCAGTTCGCTGCTAAGAAAAAGTTCCACGTTTGCTCCGCATGCATATGGTTCTGGTCTGGTCAGCCTGCTCCTCTCCTCAGCGGATGCTAACCTGCTTCCATCTGCTGGGTAACACTGTGATTGACTTTGAAAACAAATAATGTGGCCACCTGATCGAATTTACATCGTTCTAATATTTGGAGCGAATACTGCAGTCTTATGACCGATTTCACATCGCTTTGTTTTTTTTTGGGCGAATACTGCGGTCTCATGATCGATTTTACATTGTTTTGTCTTTTTGGGCGAATACTGCGATCTCATGACCGATTTTACATCGCTTTTGTCTCTTTTCGAGCAAATACTGCGGTCTCTTTACTGATTTTACATCGCTTTGTCTTTTTTCCATATCCGATAGTTTGTATGCATGGCCTCCTGGCATGTTTGTATGAATGACCCTCTTGGTAGTTTGTATGAATGGCCCTCTTGGCAGCAGGAAAATAAACGTGCAATGGCCCTCTTGGCAGTTTGCATGAATGGCTCTCTCGGTAGCAGGAAAATGACAGTTTGTATGAATGGCCCTCTCGGCAACAGGAAAATAAACGTGCAATGGCCCTCTTAGTAGTTTGCATGAATGACCCTCTTGGTAGTTTGTATGAATGGCCCTCTCGGCAGCAGGAAAATAAATGTGCAATGGCCCTCTTGATAGTTTACATGAATGGCCCTCTTGGGCATGTTTGCATGAACGGCCCTCTCGGCAATGGCCTTTGTAAATAAACGTCTGGCCCTTCTTGGCGGTTTGTATGAATGGCCCTCTCGGCGGCACGTTTGTAAAATAAACGTGCAATGGCCCTCTCGGGAAAATAAACGTGCAATGTTTATATGAATGGCCCTCTCGGCAGCAGAAAAATAAACATGCAATGGCCCTCTTAGCAGTTTGTATGAATGGCCCTCTCGGCAGCAGGAAAATAAACGTGCAATGGCCCTCTTGGCAATAGGAAATATGATGGAGATAACAGATATGGCCCTTGCGGCTGGATGATCTTTCTTTCGTCCGTAGTGTGGGCTGTGACCCTCGTGGTCGAATATGCCTTTTTGTCTTTGTCATGACTCTTTTGGTCGAGTATGTCTTTACGCTCATTCATTGTGACCCTTTCGGCCTGATATGTCTTTCTTTCATCCTTTATGCCGGCTGTGACCCTCTTGGTATGCCGTGTTGTTTTACTACGACCCCATTGGCCGGTAATTTTGCCATTATTCCCTTTTGTTCTTTGTGGGCCCTTATGGTCAGGTGTTTGCCCTCATGGCGTTTCGATCATTTGATAGCTTGTGGCTAGATATCTGCCCTTATGGTGTTTTAATCTTTCGTAGCCCTCGTGGCTAGATATTTGCCCTTACGGCGTTTCGATCCTTTTATAACCCTTTTGGCTGGATATTCGCTCTTATGGCGTTTTCGCTCATTTTGTAGCCCTCGTGGCTAGATATTCGCCCTTATGGCATTTTGATCTTTTTATAGTCCTCGTGGCTAGATATTTGCCCTTACGGCATTTTGATCCTTTTATAGCCCCCGTGGCTAGACATTCGTCCTTATGGCGTTTTCGCTCATTTTGTAGCCCTCGTGGCGAGATATTCGCCCTTATGGCGTTTTGATCTTTTTATAGCCTTTGCGGCTATATATTTTCCCTTGCGGCGTTTTGATCCTTTTATAGCTCCCGTGGCTAGACATTCGCCCTTATGGCGTTTTCGCTCATTTTGTAGCCCTCGTGGCTAGATATTCGCCCTTATGGCGTTTTGATCTTTTTATAGCCCTTGTGACTAGATATTTGCCCTTGTGGCATTTTGAAACTACTGCAAAATCTAAAATAAACTTATCAGTAGAAAATGCAACGTAGTAGTTGCAAAGTCTTAAAGGTGGATAAGCCAATTTAAAAGAGCAGCAAAACAATTTAAATGATTGTTTCATTTTCATTTGGGTAGCGTCTCACTTCGGTGACTAGCGTCCCATTTTTTGGTTAGCGTTTCACCTTGGTGATTAGCATTCCATTTCATCGGTTAGCGTCTCACCCTAGTGACTAGCGTTCCGTTTTACCGGGTAGCGTTTCACTTTGGTGATTAGCGTCCCATTTTGTCGGTTAGCGTCTCACCTTAGTGACTAGCGTTCCGTTTTACCGAGTAGCATTTCACTTTGGTGATTAGTGTCCCGTAAGAATCCCACTTGCGGGCAAACAAGTAATAAAGTCCTATTTCCAGGTAAAACATAAATCGAGATACCGAAAACCATGTGTTCGACGTGGTTTATGATTCCTCTGAGCCTCGTTGATGTAGGTGGCCAAATGCTATCCTTTTGAAGATTTAGGCTGCCATTGCATACGTCTTCGCCTTCGAGCATATGGCAATTATCTTGATACTTCTATGAATTTTGAATTGTATCAAAGTCCCTCCTAATACTTGTACGACCTGTACTTACAGAAAATGGTTAGTAGATATGTTGTCGCTTTGCTAGCGACCGTAGTTAGACAAACTTTTAAGAAAAAACTTGTAGAAAGATTAATGGCATATGCAAAACCGTCGAGCATCATTTGTTCGTTGTAGTGGCAGGCTACGCTTTCCATCGTTTTGGCGATCTTCGACCATACTCTGCAGTTCTTTGCTTTTTGATGGAGAGTTTGGTATTCCTCTTCAACAAATCGCTCCTACTTATGGTCAAGAAAGGTCGTTGACGACTTGATGTCAACTTCTGCAAAATTTTAGAGCAAAGTTGTTAAAAAAGTCACCATGAACTACAAAACACTTATAACAGAGGAGAAAGTTCAAGTGTAGCCGTTCGGCTTGTGTTGTCAGATAGGCATTGTTTAATCTTTCTGGTCGTTGTTGAAGACTTGATTTCTATTTCGTCTGTCTTGATAGTCTCGATGTGCAATTCGGCATATCAAGCGTCCCTTCAGCTTGATCGATAGCCTTGATACTTGACGGTGTTACCTGCAAAATTCTTGTGCAAAAGTTAGTAAGGAATGAAATCTCAAGTTGGATATGACGTCGTTCCATGCGACAATCTCCTTCTTTGGTCGATGCTTTGTTAACATCGTGTTTTGAGAAGTGGATTTGACGTTGGAGGCTATCATAGCCGATTTTTTGGGACGTCTCATAAAGTGTGTCCCTACTCTGTTTGGGGATCTCTAAAGAGGGGAGATATTGCCCGGTAAAGGGTGTTTGGAACTTAGTATCTTGAAGTTTGAACCGAGATTGTCTAATCTGCTTTAACAAGTTGCCTTAGTTTTAAGTTGTATCGACGACGTCCTGTGTCGAACCCTGAATTGGATTTTTTGAGACCCTCTCAAAAATTCTGCCCCAGTTGAAACTATGTAGGCGGCCTCTCGTGCCGAGTCTTGCGAAGGAATTTTTGAGATCCTTCTAAAAAATTCTACCCCATTTTTGGGTTATGGATCGGCTGACTCTTGTGCCGAATCTTGATCTGTAAGAAATTTTGAGACCCTCTCAAAATTTCTTCCTCAGTTTAGGGTCTTATACCGGCTAACTCTTAGGCCGGACTCGTTGAAGGAATTTTTGAGGTCCTCTCAAAAATTCTGCCCCAGTTGGAAATGTGTCGGTGACCTCTCGTGTCGAGTCTTGTGAAGGATTTTTTGAGATCCTTCTCAAAAATTCTTCCCTAGTTGAAGATGTATTGGCAAACTCTCGTGCCGACTTTGATTTTTTGGAATTTTTGAGACCCTCTCAGAAATTTGCCCCTGCGGTTTTTTAAGGGTTTCTTGGGTTTTTTTATTGGTATGACCGAGCTCATAGAGCGCCTACGTATCCCGTAATAATAGGAATCAGGTCAGACGTAGTTCGAATATGGGGTAAAGGTGTACTAGAGATAAGTGACGTTCGTCCTTCGAGCATAGGGAAAAGAGGCTTGCAACCCCTTAATTATAAATGTGGCCGGCGACACATCTATAAGTAAGACTTTACATGGACATAGTTTCCTCATTGCTTTGAGAACGTTGTCATTTTGATCTCAGTTTCCTCATTGCTTTGAGAACGTTGTCATTTTGATCTCTTAAAAAAGGGGACTGAAATTGTCGTATTTCTGAGTTATGTTCGCACTAAACATTTGGGTTGTAGTTTTGACACAGGTTTTAACCTTGTTGGGGAGTTCGGTATTCTTATTTAGTATACCGCCTCAGTTTGATGGCAAAGAAAAGTTGTTAAAGACTTAACGTTGAATTCTGCAAGATTCAAAATAAAATCGTTAAAAAGGTCAAAGGCAACGACAAAGTAGATAGTTAGACTTGAGAGTAAAGAATGCCGCCATTCGGCTTGTGCCATCGAATAGGCTTTTGTTTGATATTCGTGATGTATGTTCCAACTGCTTTGCAGTGATCATGGTTGGCCAAATGATGTCGTTGATCTTTGACACTTTGTTTGATGTGTCATGCTTTATCATGTTGAGTTGTATCTTCGTGTAATTCCTGCGAGATTCGAATATGACTGTTAGTAGAATCATAACGTTGTTATGATAAATACAAAGGATAAGGTAAAGCAGGAATTAGAGATGAAGCCATTCTGGCTTATGCTGATTTAGGCGCGAAATCCATCTAACGCCTCATAGCCTTGATGCCTGATATCAACTTTGCATAACGTCGTCACTTGTAATATTTTGAGAATAGGTGTTAGTAGACATTGTGAAGTGAAAGGAACATAATTGAAGATGGAGTTAGAGGTAAAACCATCTGGCTTATGAAGATGAGGTCGTGGTGGGCCTAATAACGCCTTTGTCGTCGATTTGGGGCTCGTCGCCTTGTAGCTTTCTGTCACGACCCGACTAGGGGGGCCGCGACGGGCACCCGGTGCTACCCCCACCCGGGCACCCCTTCGCATGCATCTACATAACATCTAGGTGAGCTATAATCATTTCATGCATTCTAATCGTACACCACAATAGTCCTGTTGGACGACAATCAACATATATCATATCACGGGCGTCTATGCCACAACAACGTACATGGGCCGACGAGGCCAGCAAAATGATATACAAAAATATAGGCCGACAAGGCCAGACACATCTGTCCACATACACGTGACTACGAGCCTCTAAGAGTATGACATATCATATGAGCGGGACAGGACCCCGCTATGCCCATAATTATGTACACAAAAGAATGAGTACCAAAAGCTACGGCTCCGAAGAAATGGGGCTCTGTTGTGCGACTTCTGAATAAGCAGCTATGGGTCAAGTCTGTCTCCCTGTGCACCTGCGGGCGGGCATGACGCAGCGTCCACAAACAAAAGGACGTCAGTACGAAGAATGTACTGAGTATGTAAAGCATGATCAACATCAACATAGAAGCATAATAGACAACATATAAACTAGCATAGGAGAGTAGGCAATAACGTCATCGTCGTATCCGTAATAATAGCCTTGCCACTTTGTTTTCGTTTTCATACACATGCCCTCATTTACATTCCTTTACAAATCTTTTCACATTCACGTTCATAGTCATATCATATCCATAGCATATACATATATACATACATAGCGTACCCGACCATGAAGGTTCGGTGTTCATATCTACTTGCCAACCAAGGCTCAAGGTTATATCTACCTGGCCCTACCAAGGCTTCAGGGTTATCCGTACCCTCTGCAGAGGTGTGCGCGCGTTTCCTAATCGTATACATACTTTATACATAATCATATACATATACTCTTATCCATATATTCTACCCGGCGTTCTAAGCTCGGGGTGTTATTATAGCCCTTCATAGGCACACATATAAGTATACTAGCCCGTAGGCACCCTTTAACATCATTATCGTACTTCTATAACATGGGCTTACTCGTCACATGAGGTGCGTGGTACGATCGTAGTACATATCAAGGATTCGTGAGCTTATGAGCTCGGAGTATCAATCATTTGAAGACACTATACTCATATAGAGGAATTAGAAATTTGGCCCGAGAACCATGCCTTATGAAAGAAGGGTTAGCCTCACATACCTCTTCGTCGAACTATTCTACTCTTGCGCGTACTCCTTCGATGCTCAAGGTTCTACCTTCATTAACATTATAACAATAGCCATTAGTCATTCACATTATCCACATTCTTCATTTTGTCCTCCATTAACCATTTTAGTATATACTCCTACCATCCAAGTATTTCAACTTCCCAATATGTTAACAACCATGTAAATATCATGAATCTTACCTTGGATGATGTGGGAACAAGCTTTGGTTGATAATACTTCACTTTGAGCAAAACCCTAGTTTTCTCCATTTGCATTTCTTGACTTGAATGGTATTTAATGGCTTGCTTACACTTGATTCACTTACTTATGTTATTGGTGGCTTAAAATCCTTGAAAACTTATGAAATAAATGTAGAGAGATGATTCTAGAGAGAAGTGGTGTAATGTAGAAATGAAATAAAACAAGTCTTGGTCTTCATATTTAATGACTTGGAAAATCATGGCTTTGGGTGAACAGTGGTCGTCCATGGAGGTTTACGGTTCGTATTCCACTTTACGGACCGTCCCTCGTGGTCGTCTTTAAGCTTAAGCTGAAACAGAAACTTGGCTGCATGCATGGTGATTTACGACCATGGTTTACGGGCCGTATTTCACTTTACGGTCCGTCCACCAGGTCATTTTTTAACCATTCTCTCGGCTGGCAGAACCTCGAAGCCTTGCATGGCAGTTTACGACTGCCAGTTTACGGCCCGTATTGCACTTTACGGTCCGTATTGTGCAGTTTACGACCACCGGACAGTTTCCAATTTTGCAACTTTTCATAATCCTTATGCTTCTCATTCTAATCATTCTCATCCATTTACATACATTGCTCATGGAACATTATACACACGCACTCCTCGCACTCATCACTAGCTCGATCACTTGCATGCCAACGGAAATTTTTTCGAGGTGTAACATTCTACCCCCCTTAGGAACATTCGTCCTCGAATGTTAAAGGCTCGGGGAATTCTACAAAAAAAATTCGCCAGAGTTTCCCCTGTAACGTGGCATTACCACCTTGTCACAACAGCCCACAATAGCAATGCCCCACAGGGCAACAACATCATAGCATAGAGATTTGGCCACACACGACCCAAAAGTATAAAGGAATCATACGTACCTTACGATCTTGGCGTTTCATCTTGGACTTCTTCCGAAGGCTGAAATAGGTGTGGATACTTGGATTGCATAATTTCTTCCGCTTCCCATGTCATCTCTTCTCGATTGTTATTTCTCCACAGAACTTTAACTGAGGCTACTTCTTTGTTTCTAAGCCTCCGTACTTGCCTATCTAATATGGCAATGGGCATTTCATCATAAGCTAACTTCTCTGTCACTTGAACATCGTTTATCGGGACGATCCTCGCGGATCTCCAACACACTTTCGAAGCATCGAGACATGGAAAACGGATGGATCGACTCCAAATCTGGAGGTAGATCTAACTCATAGGCTACCTTGCCCACTTTGCGCACAATCTCATAAGGCCCTATATACCGGGGACTAAGCTTCCCCTTTTTGCCAAATCTCATGACGCCCTTCATTGGCGATACTTTCAAGAATACCCAATCTTTTACCTCGAACTCCAAGTCTCTCCGGCGATTATCCGCATAGGACTTTTGACGACTTTGAGCCGCTAGCAATCGATCTCTTATGAGCTTGACTTTTTCCACGGCCTGTTGGACCAAGTCTGGCCCATTAATTTAGCTTCTCCAATTTCAAACCACCCAATTGGGGATCTACATTTCCGGCCATATAAAGCTTCATACGGTGCCATTTGAATGCTAGAATGATAACTATTATTGTAAGCAAATTCAATGAGTGGCAAATGATCATCCCAATTTCCTCCAAAATCTATCATACATGCCCGCAACATATCTTCAAGAGTCTGGATGGTGTGTTCCGCTTGCCCATCAGTCTGTGGGTGAAACGCCGTGCTAAGGCTCACTTGGGTACCTAGACCCTCTTGAAAAGATGCCCAGAAATTTGCCGTAAACTGAGTTCCTCTGTCTGAAATAATCGATATTGGAACACCGTGGAGTCTCACTACCTCTTTAAGGTAAAGCCTTGCATAATCCTCTGCCACATACGTCGTTCTGACAGGTAAGAAATGGGGCTGACTTGGTGAGTCTATCAACAATTACCCATATAGAATCAAACTTACGTCGAGTACGGGGTAAGCCTATAATGAAGTCCATATTAATCACTTCCCACTTCCACGTTGGGATTTCTATAGCTTGTAACAATCCGCCCGGCTTTTGGTGCTCTATTTTCACTTGTTGGCAGTTGGGGCATTTGGCTACGAATTCTGCTACATCTTTCTTCATCCCGTTCCACCAATATATAGTCTTAAATCATGATACATTTTCGTCGTTTCGGGGTGGATAGAATAACGGGAACAATGAACTTCCCTCAATATTTGGTGGCGTAGATCTGCCACATCGGGAACACATAGTCTACCCCGATATCGGAGAGCTCCGTCTCCTGAAATGCCAAACGATGATCCCTCTTTCTGAGCAAGCGCGCCTCTGTACTGCAAAGAGCATGGAATCCTCATATTGCCGCTCTTTTACTTCCGCTACTAGCGATGAAACTGCTGAATTCTGAATAGTCGCTCCGCCGCTGCCTGAGTCCACTACTCGGACTCCTAGGCTAGCTAATCGCTGAAGCTCACGGGCCATCCCTTTCTTTTCTGGTCGTACGTCACATAAACTCCCCATAGATCTGCGGCTAAGAGCATCAGCCACAACGTTAGCCTTTCCAGGGTGATACAAGATATCAACATCATAATCTTTTAGCAGCTCCAACCACCGTCGTTGCCGCAAATTCAACTCTTTCTGCTTGAAAATGTATCGAAGGCTCTTATGATCCGTATAAATATCCACGTGGACACCATATAAGTAATGTCGCCATATCTTTAATGCATGGACCATTTGCGGCCAATTCTAAATCATGGGTTGGATAGTTCTCGTTCATGTTTCAGAATCGCCTTGAAGCATACGCAATCACCTTACCATGCGCATTAGTACACAACCTAGCCCAACGCCCGAAGCATCACAATATACGACATATCCCTCCAATCCCTCCGGAAGTGTCAAGACCGAAGTCAATCTATCTTTCAACTCTTGAAAACTACGTTCACAAGCATCTGTCCATTGAAACTTAGCCGACTTCTGGGTCAATTTTGTGAGGGGTGCAGAAATAGAAGAGAAACCTTCAACGAATCTTCTGTAATATCCTGCTAAGCCCAGAAAGCTACGAACCTCCGTAGGAGTTGTGGGCCTTGGCCAAGTTTTTACGGCCTCAATCTTTTGGCTATCCACGCGAATACCGTCAGCTGCAACAACATGGCCCAGGAATGATACTGAGTTCAACCAAAACTCACATTTAGAAAATTTAGCATACAACTCTCGAGTTCGAAGAACTCCTAAGACAATGCGCAAATGATCCGCATGCTCGGCCTCGGATCTAGAATACACCAGAATATCGTCGATGAATACAATCACGAATAGATCCAGAAAAGGCCTGAATACACTATTCATTAAATCCATAAACACTGCCGGTGCGTTAGTTAGCCCAAACGACATTACTCGAAACTCGAAATGGCCATATCTTGTCCTGAAAGCTGTCTTAGGGATATCTCTTTCCCTAACTCTCACTTGGTGATACCCGGACCTCAAATCAATCTTTGAAAACCATTTGGCACCTTGCAATTGATCAAATAAGTCATCGATCCTCGGGAGAGGATATTTGTTCTTAATCGTTACTTTATTCAATTGACGATAATCAATACACATTCTCAAGGAGCCATCTTTCTTCCGGACAAACAATACCGGTGCTCCCCACGGGGATGAACTAGGCCTAATGAAGCCTTTTTCAAGCAAATCCTTCAGTTGGTCCTTCAACTCTTTCAATTCTGCAGGTGCCATTCTATAGGGAGGAATAGATATGGGCTTAGTGTCTAGCAGCACATCAATAGAAAAATCAATCTCCCTCTCGGGAGGAAGGCCTGGAAGCTCTTTCGGGAATACATCCGGAAATTCATTCACCACTGGAACTGACTGGAGAGTCGGCGACTCAGCTTCTAGATCTCGAACTCTCACTAAATGATAAATGCACCCTTTCGTGATCATCTTCCTTGCCTTTAGATAGGAAATAAACCTACCTTTTGGTGATGCCGTATTTCCTTTCCATTCTAGAACTGGTTCTCCCGGAAACTGGAAACGAACCATTTTCATTCTACAATCAACATTGGCATAACAAGAAGCCAACCAATCCATGCCCATAATGACATCAAAATCTACCATCCTTAGCTCATGCAAGTCAATCGTGGTACGACGATCACCAATCACAATTACACAATTTCTATATACTCGGCTAGCTAGTACCGATTCACCAACAGGTGTAGACACCTCAAAAGGTTTGATCGATTCCGGCTCAACTATAAATCGACCCGCAATATATGGAGTAACATAAGACAATGTGGAGCCCGGATCAATCAAAGCATATACATCATGAGAGAATACCGATAATATACCTGTGACAACGTCGGGAGAGGACTCAAGATCTTGGCGTCCAGCCAATGCGTAGATACGGTGCTGAGGACCGCTGGAAGTGGAAGCTCTGCCTCTGCCTCTACCATGGCCACCGGGGCGCACGTGAACCCGGCCCCGCAGGCGCACGTGTGCCGAAGATCCGCCGCCGACCCTATAGGCTGGGTCATACCTCTACCATGGACTGAGGGGCACTCACGCATAATATGGCCTGGCTGACCACATGAATAGCAACCATCTGAACCAAATCGGCATCGACCCCAATGCATCTTCCCACACTGGGAACATCGTGGTGCAGGTGGCCTTGACGGCCCTGAATCATCTCTGAACTGGGGCCCTGAATGGCTCGAACTCGGCCCTGATCGAGCAGATCTATCAAACCTCTGGCCCCTAAACTGTGGAGGTGGACTGGTCATAGAATAGCCTGAATGTCTAGGGAACTGCTGCCTGTGTCCACCTCTGAACTCACTCGTCGAACCCGACGATCTAGCTCTTTTGCTATGGCCCCTATCCTGCTCACGCTCATTTCTCCGCTGCTGTAGGTGTTCCTCTAATTCCTGAGCATGTGCCTGGATGCGTGCAATATCCATGCCATCCTGTAGGGACGCAGTCAAGCATTTATCCACCAAGTGTGGCCCTAGGCCTTTCACAAACCGGTATACTCGATCACCCATATCCGCTACCATGGCCGAGGCATATCTAGCCAATGTATTAAAGCGGAGACTATACTCTAGCGCACTCATACCACCTTGCCTCAAATTTAAGAATTTGTCGGCTCTAGCTCGCCGAACTTCCGGAGGCATATAATGACGGAGGAAAGCATCAACAAACTCTTGCCATACTGGGGGAGGTGCATTGGCTCCCCGTGAAGCCATCTAAACCGTATACCACTGGATCGAGACACCTCTCAACCTATAGGACGCTAGCTCCACCGACTCGGTGTCTGAAGCATGTATCAATCGGAGCGTCCTCAACATACCATCAATGAAGTCCTGAGGGTCCTCCTCCGGCTTTGACCCGGAGAATTCCGGAGGGTTTAAAGTAATGAAATCACGGGCCCTTGCACTGACAGCCCTATCACCATGCCCTGAACTTTGCCTCTGAGTCTGGGCCGCAACCAACTGTGTAAGCAAATGTATGGCCTCTTTCACATCTTGGCCTGAAGCATCCGGTGAAGGAGCGGGAGCTCGGGCTGAGGCTCCCTCACCCTCATCTGAAATAGGTACTGTCTGAGAGGGCTGAGATTGAGCCGCATCCTGGGACTCACTTTCCTCTACAACTGTTTGCGGCGCTCTCTCGGCCCGCTTTTCTGCCGCTGTCTTGCCCTTCTGGGCCACTGTAGCCTTTCTCTTTACAGGCATTTCTGAAATACATAACACACGATTGAGGAACGAGAATTTCTTACATCATAGCTCTATCGCACGATTCTTATAGAGAAAGAAGGTCATTCATTCCTAAAATGTCCGCAGCCTCTCGTTTATAAGTGTGGCGCGCAACACACCCATAACCAAGACTCTCAGACACGGCTCGTAGACACACCCTAGGACTGAACTGCTCTGATACCACTTTTGTCACGACCCGACTAGGGGGCCGCGACGGGCACCCGGTGCTACCCCCACCCGGGCACCCCTTCGCATGCATCTACATAACATCTAGGTGAGCCATAATCATTTCATGCATTCTAATCGTACACCACAATAGTCCTGTTGGACGACAATCAACATATATCATATCACGGGCGTCTATGCCACAACAACGTACACGGGCCGACGAGGCCAGCAAAATGATATACAAAAATATAGGCCGACAAGGCCAGACACATCTGTCCACATACATGTGACTACGAGCCTCTAAGAGTATGACATATCATATGAGCGGGACAGGACCCCGCTATGCCCATAATTATGTACACAAAAGAATGAGTACCAAAAGCTACGGCTCCGAAGAAATGGGGCTCTGTTGTGCGACCTCTGAATAAGCAGCTATGGGTCAAGTCTGTCTCCCTGTGCACCTGCGGGCATGACGCAGCGTCCACAAACAAAAGGACGTCAGTACGAAGAATGTACTGAGTATGTAAAGCATGATCAACATCAACATAGAAGCATAATAGACAACATATAAACTAGCATAGGAGAGTAGGCAATAACGTCATCGTCGTATCCTGTAATAATAGCCTTGCCACTTTGTTTTCGTTTTCATACACATGCCCTCATTTACATTCCTTTACAAATCTTTTCACATTCACGTTCATAGTCATATCATATCCATAGCATATACATATATACATACATAGCGTACCCGACCATGAAGGTTCGGTGTTCATATCTACTTGGCCAACCAAGGCTCAAGGTTATATCTACCTGGCCCTACCAAGGCTTCAGGGTTATCCGTACCCTCTGCAGAGGTGTGCGCGCGTTTCGTAATCGTATACATACTTTATACATAATCATATACATATACTCTTATCCATATATTCTACCCGGCGTTCTAAGCTCGGGTGTCATTATAGCCCTTCACAGGCACACATATAAGTATACTAGCCCGTAGGCACCCTTTAACATCATTACCGTACTTCTATAACATGAGCTTACTCGTCACATGAGGTGCGTGGTACGATCGTAGTACATATCAAGGATTCGGGAGCTTATGAGCTCGGAGTATCAATCATTTGAAGACACTATACTCATATAGAGGAATTAGAAATTTGGCCCAAGAACCATGCCTTATGAAAGAAGGGTTAGCCTCACATACCTCTTCGTCGAACTATTCTACTCTTGCGCGTACTCTTTCGATGCTCAAGGTTCTACCTTCACTAACATTATAACAATAGCCATTAGTCATTCACATTATCCCCATTCTTCATTTTGTCCTCCATTAACCATTTTAGTATATACTCCTACCATCCAAGTATTTCAACTTCCCAATATGTTAACAACCATGTAAATATCATGAATCTTACCTTGGATGATGTGGGAACAAGCTTTGGTTGATAATACTTCACTTTGAGCAAAACCCTAGTTTTTCTCCATTTGCATTTCTTGACTTGAATGGTATTTAATGGCTTGCTTACACTTGATTCACTTACTTATGTTATTGGTGGCTTAAAATCCTTGAAAACTTATGAAATAAATGTAGAGAGATGATTCTAGAGAGAAGTGGTGTAATGTAGAAATGAAATAAAACAAGTCTTGGTCTTCATATTTAATGACTTGGAAAATCTGTGCTGGGTGAACAGTGGTCGTCCATGGAGGTTTACGGTTCGTATTCCACTTTACGGACCGTCCCTCGTGGTCGTCTTTAAGCTTAAGCTGAAACAGAAACTTGGCTGCATGCATGGTGATTTACGACCATGGTTTACGGGCCGTATTTCACTTTACGGTCCGTCCACCGTGTCATTTTTTAACCATTCTCTCGGCCGCGTAACCTCGAAGCCTTGCATGGCAGTTTACGACTGCCAGTTTACGGCCCGTATTGCACTTTACGGTCCGTATTGTGCAGTTTACGACCACTGGACAGTTTCCAATTCTGCAACTTTTCATAATCCTTATGCTTCTCATTCTAATCATTCTCATCCATTTACATACATTGCTCATGGAACATTATACACACGCACTCCTCGCACTCATCACTTAGCTCGTTCACTTGCATGCCAACGAAAATTTTCCGAGGTGTAACACTTTCTTTTTCCTGCCCTTACAGAAAACCTTTTTAGTGTAAAATGATTGACTCATGTTGATCCCACTAAATGTGTCATGATAGGCGGCTGGTAGTGGGAATATAAACCGTGGGATAAGTGTTGTGTGAGTTGAGGGCTGAATGGCCAATTTAGGGATGTCTCGTAAGGTGCGTTCCTTTTTGCTTGGATTTTCATAAAAGCAAGGAGTTGTTTGCTTGATTGGGTCACTTTGGAGTTTGAACAAGGATAGAAAAGTTGTCGAAGTTTTAAAATTTTAGCGTAGCAAATGGGTGGGCTAAAAAAGATTGTGACTTGAGTTTCATAAAAGAAACCTTTGGTGGTCCCCACGAGTCAATCATAAAGAAAGAAAAACTCAAAAGGCAACAACATTAGTCCATTGGTCATAACAAACAAAGTAAGTAACATTTGTTTTGCCCGAAACAGAATAGTCCAGAATCCGGTCGAAATGGAAGACTTTAAAAGACGACCTAAGGAGCTAACTGAATGGACAGAATTCTGGTCATTTGGCTGACTTCAACAAAATGGACACGGTAGGGTTCGAGCGTTCGTATTCTAGCATGGGTCTGTATTTGGAAAGCTTTTCTGGTGTAACAAAATTACGGGTTGTGATCGACTCTAAACTGATTGAGTTCACTAAAATAAATTGATGACGGGTGCAACTTTGGCAATTTATTGAGTAGGAAAAGTGAATTTGTGGTCAACGATAATTGGCGATGACTGGGTGGTTTTTTCTGGAAAACTTCGCATGTAGGACTTTGAGAGCGTAAGGGTGTAACTTTGACGACCGTTGGATGCAATAAAGTGATTTATAGGGATAACGTGGTCAACGATAATTAGATGATGACCGAACGATTTTTTTTGGAAAACTTGGAATGTAGGACTTTGAGAGCGTAAGGGTGTAACTTTGACGACCGTTGGACGCAATAAAGTGATTTATAGGGATGACGTGGTCAACGATAATTGGACGATGACCGAATGATTTTTTCTGGAAAACTTGGAATATTTGGACTTTTACACAAGGTTTCGGGGACTTGGGGTGCGACTTTGGAAACCATTGGGATGTAATAAGGTGATTTTTAGGAACGACGTGGTCAATGATAATTGGCGATGAGATTTGGTACATTTGGACTTTTATGTAAGGTTTCGAGAGCTCGGGCGATTTTTGGTGGACTTTGAGAAAGTTCAATTTTGGATTTGCTTGCTTAATGACATTCTAGGACTTCGAAACCGAATAGTGGACCATTCATGTTCAAAGCAAAACAGATGTATTTAAACACATAAATCAAATATTTGCATAAAAACGCATATTGCATAGCACGTAGCACATAAACAATGTATATTGCGTCCCAACCACGCATGACCTTTTCAAGACAAAGGCAAGCCTATTCGATTTGAAGGATGTAGACGCCGTTAAGACGTCCCGTTTGCCCTAAATTTATACAAACTTTATGAATATCGAATAGGGATACATAATAAGGGAATGGGGTAAACAAACGTCAGTCCTACACCGGGGTACGAATCCTAAACTAAACCACCATGGGGGTCCTTCATCGTCTCTCGGACTTTCCGAGCTCCTCTCGGATGAAGTCTAAAAAGTAAAGAAAAAATTCCCAACCCCAAGAACAAACAGTTCGTATACGACATGTACATCCTTCAATTTTTACATGGTTGGATGCGGTGTCTTCGGGTCATAGACCGTACTTGACACGGGGTAGTCTTCCTAACGGGTTTAGATACATCTAAAATATCCAAAACCCCCAGTCTAATTCATCTTTGGATTTGGCTTAGCTCTAATCCTAGGCTTATGCAAGAGTGGGTTTTTCGAATTGACCTTGGACCCGAGCGGACTACTCGGGATGAACCGTTCTCGGCCGTTAGGTGACCTCACACCAACTTAACGTTCAACGTGTTCCAAAAAAAGGGTGTTTCGGGTTTTTTGGTGAAGGCTAGACCGCGAGCCCTCGTATCCCCTTTGAAACCATGCTTTTTGCCAAGAGTGACAGAATTTATGATATGAATGCATGACAGTTTATATTTTGCAAGAAAATAAAAAATTAAGCAAATAATCACAATTATATTGAAACCCTTATGATTAGAACCTAGAAAATCCCCAGCAAAGTCGCCATTTGTTACGGTTCACTTTTACGCAGGTGCATAAAAGCTACTACGAGGTTGTTGGTGCTCTAATTTGGATTTTATGTTTTTAGAGTCGCCACCAAATTTATTAAGAGAAACTAGGAAAACCGAGTTAAAAAGGTTTATCAAACAAAGAAAAATCCTTTTCAAACCAAGAGTTCGAGGTAAGGGTTCTGATGATCCCCTAGGGAAGGTTTTAAGCACCCTAGTATTAAAGATTCGTAGAATACAGTTGACCTACGAGCTTCAATGTGTAATTAATGTGATTATTTGCTAAAAATGTTTACTTTATTGCCAAAACTGTCATGCTAATCATAAAACTCCACTTTTTGGCAAAATTATCTTGTAAGGAAGAAAAGTTGATTTTCTTTTTGAAAATTATTATAAGGGGTTCAATTCATTTCATTTCCGGACCAAAACACACCTAAAGTTTCTCTCAAGTAGATTTTCTACTCATTTGGTCCCAATGTCATGATTTATTCATTATAAGTTTATTTATTATATATAAGAAAATAAATGTAGTATATCTCCTCTATAAGAATAGTATAGGTTTTTACACGTATAAGTTAAGAAAAAGTTTACTTGTTACTTATTGATCCATTGAAGCTCATTATTCGACCATATACTACTCCAAAGCCATCTTAATCCTCAAAACTGTAGTTTAAGTATATTTCTCTGTTTTATTTGCCTTAAGGTTTGGGTTTCGAGCCCAAAAGGTTTGAAAATTACCTTAAGTCCAATAAGTTCCAAAAAAAAAAAGTCCCTTTTCATACTCTTCGAATCATGCAATATACTTTAAAGATAATCAATTTTTGTATAAGAAAACGCTTTTCAATTTATTTTACTTTTAATAAATAGATACAATTTAGCTTTCGGGTCCAATTTGAAACATTGTTTACCTAAATCATAGGTTCCAATTTATAAGGGTTTCAATATCTACACAAATGTATTTTTACATGTTCATACAAAAACCAAAGTAAACATATAATAAAGGAAAAACAACTAAAAGAAGTTCCCAGCTTGAAACCATCCTCAATATGAAAAGTTACCAGTTTCAAAAAATAATCATCCTAAATATCAAGAAATTAAAAGACCAAAATGGATGAATTTCCTAGTAGAAAACAAAGAAAAACCAAAAAGCATTTTGACTTGATGACAGCACCTAAAATTCATAAAAGTCAATAATATGTATTTCCTAATCAATCAGTTGTATCGCCAAAATTTTTACCTTTTATCTTAGAAAAGTTTGAGAAGGGGGACTCCTACTATACGTAAAGGCAGAGGTAATTTTGTCATACCGGGATCATCTGAACCTTGTACTTTCAACGAGCATTAATTTTCATGTAAAAACTTATTAAAATTAAAACAAATACTCCAAAAGATACATGAACCCACTAATTTCAAAATACAACGGGTTCGATACTAAGAACCTTACAACAACCCAGTGTAATCTCACAGGTGGGGTCTGGGGAGGGTAGAGTGTACGTAGACCTTACCCCTACCTTGTAAAGGTAGAGAGGTTGTTTTCCATAGACCCTCGGCTTAAGTACAACATTTCAAAGCAGTTTGAAAAAGAAGGGCATACAAAAATGAAAGCAGTACCAACATTAAAAATAATACGAAATGGAAAGCAGTACATAGCATTAGGAAACAGTTAGAATCCTGGATTCGCCTCTGACTGTACCCCTAATCTACAACAACTATGTTGCCTCCTTGCCTTACTAGATGAAGAAATCAAGTGAATATGGTAGTCCAATAATAAGCTTCGGTAGAAAATATTAAAAAAAAAAAAAATAGCGCCACTTTCAACTCAAATTATAAATCCATTAAAAGGCCAAAAACACATAACAAACAGAACCAGAGAACAAAAGAATGAGCAAAGTCAGATTCAACAAAGAGTTATTATCTTTAACAAAAAAAACTACTACACAATAAAGCTTGATGGATTTCATAATTAAGAATGGGGTATAGCTGTTGGTTGAAACTCTATATCTATCTTAAACATTCATTGAAATATATACACATTTAGGGGCCATTTTCACGTCAAAATAAATCCATTAAAAAGCCAATAACACAAGAAAAGATAGATTCATTCAACAAACAAAGTTATTGTCTTTAACAAGAAAACTACACAATAATAAAGCTTGAAAACAAGAGGGAATTTCATATTCATAATTATAAAAAAAACAAACCTTGGTGGTGATAGCTGCTTTAATGGTGGATCCAAGAAGACGAGAAATCTTCGCCATTGATATATGACCTTTTTGAACCAAATCTAATAAAAATAAAAATAAAAGACACGTTTCTCTGTCTCAAATGTTTTATATATATGGGGGTGAAACATGCACAAGTAGAAAGAAAAAGATTGAAGCTACAACTATAGAAAGAAAGAAAAGTTGTCAAAGAGATAGAAAAGAAAAGATCAACCTGACGACTCAGTGATGACACAGAACTTATTCTAATCTAATCATTAATAATAAGTCATATAAAATACACTGCCCTAGGAGTATCTTTTTTTCAGTTTAAAAAGGCAAACTATCCTGTCCTATTTGGTGACAAATGTTGTAAAATCAATCTAAAAGAGTTAGTACAATTTATCAAAAGAAGAAAGCAAGAACAACAAAGTGACAAAGAGAGGAGAGAATTTCTTATTTCTTCCAAGTATCAAGTGTGTTCAAGTATTACATACAACCCAATTATATATAGGAATACATTGAGAACACCAAAGGGTGTGTCATAAACATGGGTAGTAACTATTTGGGGTTATAGAAATAAAGTGTGGGAGTAGTGATCATAAAGTAATGGGGGTTACTTCTACAAGAGTTACGAATATGAAGTAGTGGGAGTTATATGTAGAGGAGTAATAGACATCCACACGTTAATATTTTCATAACACTCCCTCCTGGATGTCTATTGTTAGATAATATGCCTCGTTAAAACCTTACTGGAAAAAATCCAGTGGGAAAAATCCTAGTGAAGGAAAAAGGGTGCATATATCTTGTAATACGCATTATCTGCTGCCTCGTTAAAAACCTTGCCAGGAAAACCCAGTGGGACAAAATCTCGACTAAGGAAAAATGAGTGCAGCGTGCATTTTACTCCCCCTGATAATAACATCATTTGATATTTCGAAGATGACACATTCAAATCTTGTTTATCAGCTTCTCAAATGTTGAGGTTGACCATGCTGTCGTTAACAAATCTGATAAATTATCACTTGAATCTCTTGAATATATTTTCATCATTCCTTTGAAGATCGTGTGTGAAAAATAACTTTTAGCGAGGCATGTTTTATTTTATTCCACCTCCAACGTATCAATTCTTGTAGATGATGCCTTCCAATGATCTTATATACCAGCTTTCCAAGTGTTGGTATTGGTCATGTCTTTGTGACCAACTCACATCCACAAAGATGTTACATCCTTGAGCTCATCCCGATATATCAATATGTCATTTGCTTGCTTCACGATCATTGTTATCTTTGCATGATTTGTGTAAATAGAAAATAATTGACTTTAGCAAAACAATATAAATATGGCAGCACCCATATGCAAATAAATAACTTGCGTGCCATTGAATGTTACATAGAGCATATAATCTTCCTGCATTTGCATAACCAACAAATCCTTGACAATATGGTTAGAAAAAATAAATCTATACCAATATTTAATTTTACTCGAGTATCTCCACGTAGAAGTAACATTATATCTTGCCAACACATTAATAAAAATATTATCTCATGAATTATAAGAGCAAGAAATATAAGTGCACCAATTACACAAATACATGGTACTTTCTGACCATTTTCATGAGATCAAAATTGATATTTCTTAATGTTAAGCGATGTCATGGCCATTGGGGTATTTAATGGAATCGCTCTCAAAACTTTTAAATCCTTCAAGGATTTTCATATAAACTTCATTTTCTAGCTAGACATGACAACAATTCATTATACGTATTCAAATTTTTCATGTATTGCCAGACTGATACGAAACCTCATTGCATCCACCACGGGAGAACTTATCTCCATACAATAATGCCAGGATTTTCGCAAAAAACCTTTATGCCACAAGGCACAAGACGTACTTTATATCTTACGACTTTATTTTTCATTTTACTTTTCGCACAATAATTTATTTGTACCCCACTAACATTATATCTTGAGGTGCTTGGACTATAGATCCAAAATATCACTTTTCCAAGTGAAACCAAATATACTTGAATTGCGTATTTATTTGGATTTATCTGTCCACTCTTTGACATATTTAAATTCAAGATCCTCGTCACCGTTTATAATACTGAGCGCTACATTAAAACAAAAGATACCTTCGACCGTCATTTGATATCGGTTCCAATACGACATAACTTATGGAGATCTCTTTATTTTTCATCATTTTCAGGTACCTGAACCTAATCAAAGGTTGTATGAAATATTATTTCGTAGTGCTATTTTAAAGCACTTGCCTCATTAGTATGGCCATCTTGATCATTTGCTCCTCTCATTCTTCAAGGAGTTTTATCTTTGGAAGCAATCAGTCTATCACCATAGACTTTGTCCTTCAAGGACTTTAATTCAAATTGGAATTGGAGCATTTGCAGTTGGAATATAATATTTACTTTTGGGTCAGTAAATGCATCTGGTAGTTAACTTGAATTATCTATTCAACGAGGATCATACCAGTGATAATTCATTAAATATACCTTATTTCCCAGCCGCTTATCATCCCTCCCCCTAATGTTAGGAAATCTAACATTTACCTCCCAACATTATTTGGGGACCCATCTTTATGCGCTGTGGTGGAGCTATTAAATCATATACCGCACATTCAATTTTTTAGATGAGAATTATTTGGTTCTTGACCCTGAACCAATTATGATAGGGGAACTTATTGCAACTTGTTGGCTTGATGCATACAAGTGCTGCTACATATTAAATAACATATCTCATCCCAAATTTCGTTTTGGGAGTTTGTTCTCATAACCAATTGTTTAGCTATAATTGGAGGCATACAATTTCTGCTAAACCAACTTGGATATAAACCAGCATTATTAACATAATTTCATAGTTTGAAACCATGCTCTTAATTTAACAATTTGAGCGAACAACCTTGCAAAAATCAAATTGAAAGTTGATATCAAAGCACATGTGACCATACCATAGATGCATCTATTAAAATCATATAACCATATAATAGTAAACCAATCCACATGGCAGGTGAGTGGGCCCATACATATATCACCTTTTATACGTTCCAAAAATTATGACATACAATCCCAACCTTAGCTGGTACAATGATCAATTTATCATGAGAACAAGCAGCACAAGAGAATTCTTGAAGAATTTCTATTTCTTCAGTATATAACCACGTGAATTCTCAATAATTTTCGCATCACATTTGAACCGGGATGGCCAACCGGTCATGCCAACAAATATTTCTTTCAAGAACTTCTAGTTTACTATCGCACGTGACTCCATTATCATGCTCTTAATTGTGTAGCTCAAATAGGAGGAAAAGGCGGGTAACCTTTCACATTAATATTTATAACCTGCTTTGATTGTAGTAATATGAAGATATAAAATCTTTCCATAATTTATAGTCTCAATATAATTCAATTTGACCAATGCCTTTGAAACTTAAAAAGTTTCTTTTGAGACTTACTACAATACCAATATTATGAACAATTTCATTCCTCCGGGTAGTAACAAAGTAGCTTTTCCAGAGCTCCAATTAATTATGTACTACCGCATATATCATAATACCATCCATATGGTGAACATCTCCTTTTACGGATTACTTGCCATTATGGTCATGGCCAAAACCTTTATAAGCAAGACTTATTTCTTACTTTTACCTTTGATAATTCTGATAAGACATACCACAATATTTGTGACGTACTAAAAGTACGTGACCCAACCATTTATGTCAAAACATTTTTTTTTCTCTCAAACCTTCCGTAGAGGTTAGTTTTGTGGTATTTATTCAATAATACATGAGGACGTCATTATCCATACTGTTACACATTTCACCTTCAAAATGGACGAGCATTCACGATGCTTACCACAAGTCACATTCTCTTTAAGAAATAAACTATAATCATATATATGTGCTTCATAAACTTTCATTATAAGCCCATTGTCTTTATCATATTCTTAGACCCACCTCGACATCACTTTGAAATTGTTTTCCTTTCTTTTGATGGAGGATTTATAAAACTTATCAAATTTGGTTGCACGACTTCCGGGTGCCCAATAACCTTTCATACCAAATTGATGACAAAATTACATTCACCTTAGAAGGATCATTTTGAGAACCCATAATGTTCTTCCTCTTAGATTACCACAATGATGATTAACATTATTTTGTCCTTTGCCACCTCCACGTTCATTCGTTTAACCACTTGTTTTCATTGAGACTTATTATGCATCTACCACATTCCCCTCACGGAATGGAGCATATCAAGTGTGACGGGCTTCACAATTTTTCATCAAAATACACATTATTTTGCCTTTGTCATCATTATATCATAAATATGGTGCAATGGGACTTACACCAAACGGCATGTTAGGCCAAAATTCAATGGGACTCGAACCCAACATCTCATTACATGGTGCACAGGGACTGTAACTCGATGTCTTACTCTCTAGGTGCGATGGGACTTGAATCCACCGTCTTACCCTCAACCAATGGCATAATATGTCAAAGTGTAAATGAAGTTGTTCAATGGGGGCCTAACTTAGCAGTACTTTATGAAAATATCAATTTATCAAAAAGCAGAAACACATTTAAGAATTTATGGGAATATCATCATCAAATAAACAACAACCAGACACAATTGCATGCATTTTATATTAAAACACAAGCATGATTCAATAAAAGCCGTAAATGAAATGATCCCATATAGAAGTTTCAGTTATGGGCAGATCATATACTTCAATATAATAAATATCGTTGGGCTCTAGAAGAACTGAAGCCTGAAAGGTTCAGTTTCAGTAATTGAGTTGTCCTCCTAGCAAATTAAACTCCAGTAATATTAATTATTATCCAAAGACGTTTATACAGAATTCCAAGGGTTCATTTCCAATCCAGAGTCATAAACTTTACAGTAAATGAAGCTCATTTTAAATAAACAGAAGGACACAATTTTTGCAAACTGTTAAGGAAAAACTAACGAGAACATTACAAAATATGGCGTTATCAACCAATATGCCAAATTAAACTCAATTAGAAAATGAACATACAAACCAAATAGGACAGCAACACACAAAACTATCCATCACTGCTTTGGGACATGATCTTGAGAAGAAAGGTTTTCAACAAATTCTCTATTGCTAATGTTATTACTATTCTTGTCACAATCACTGTCAGATATGCCGTGTACTATTCTTGACACAAACAGAAATATGTTTATCCATAGTTAAGATGACTGGAAGAGGATGGACAATAAGGACACATAGTGAAAAGTAACTTATGCAACATTGTGAAGAAGTAAAGTTGATTTTTTGGAGGTACAAAAAATCCTAGATATTTAGTAAGGGATCTAGAATAGTCTAGTGTAGGATCTTGGATAATTATCGTAAAGAAAAATCTAGATATTCTAGAGTAGTGTTAGTAGATAAGGCTAACTAGATATTTTGTAGATATATCTAGATAATTTTATCTAGAACCATCCCTAGACAAGTATAAAAAGGGGTGGCCATGAACATTTGTAATCAACCCAAGTTATCCCAACACAACTCCAATTGTAAGCTACTACTACCAATACAAGCCAATTCAAGTAAACACTTCGTTTCCATAGCTTCCTCTTCTTTAGTTGAATCTTCTGATCTTAGTTAACGATCTTGGGCTAGCAGAAGGTCTCATCGATTTACTTTTCTTCTGCTATATTTCTCTACATGGTATCAGAGCCATAGCCGTAGTTGGCTTCTGGATTTTATTTCAAGATCGGGTTAGTGGTAGATTCAACTGGTTTCTCTAAATGGATTTAAGCGGCCGTATTAATGGACTGGGGATGGAGTTGTTAAATCAGTCCAATTACAAGGTATGGAAGGCATGTATGGAGTCATACCTTGTGGGAGAGGATTTGTGGATGTTGTTAATGGTAGTTACAGAAGTCCTCCTATTGACGGATCGAAAAATAGCAGCGCATACAAGAAGTGGAAGCAAATTAATGCGAAGGCGGAGTTCATCCTGAAGAGGTCCATCTCTCACAACTTGTTTGATCATATTATAAGGTGCAAATCAGCTCATGAATTTTGGAGGACCCTTGATCGTTTGTTCAATAAGAAGGATGAAGCGCAGCTACAGATCTTGGAGAATGAATTGGCTAACACCATTCAAGGTAATCTTTCTATTATCGAATATTTTTTGAAGATTAAGAACTTATGTTCAGAGATCTCATTATTAAATCCGGATGAGGCTATCTCTGAAGCACGAATGAGAAGAATTATCATTCGTGGTTTGAAGAAAAAATATATTCCTTTTGTTACATCAGTTCAAGGATGGGCTCAACAACCATCCTTGGAGGAGTTTGAGAATTTGTTGTCATCATAGGAGCTACTAGCCAAACAGAGGGCTAGCGTATGTTTTAAAGAAGGGGAAGGAAATGCTCTTGTAGCCGACAAGAGGAACTTCAAAGGAAAAACATTCAGAGATACGCCACACTCTCGATCTCAAAGTGTTTCCAAATTTCGCTAGAAAAGGAGAGAGAGTCTACTAATAACTATAAGAAGAATATCAAATGTTACAGGTGTGGTAAAATAGGACATATAAAAAGATATTACCGAACAAAAGAGAGAAACATGGCTCAAGTTGAGAAAGCTGCTGAAGAAGAAGAGGACTGGGGAGGGTGCTTCATAGCTGAGGCTCGAGTAGTAGATGCCCTGGCTTCCTTCAATTTCGAAAGAGACTGGATCATGGATTAAAGAGATAATACGATCCATTACGTGGAGAAGAAAGGCATTGGTGTCATCAACAAAAAGCAAGCAGATTCCAAAGACGTTCAGACTAGTGACGTGGTAGCTGCTATCGAGGAAATCAACGAAGCAGATCCTGAAGCTGGTAATAAAAGTCTGGACGTGAGGGATGTTGAAGTAGAACCTGAGCAGGCAGTGTCTGAAACTATATATAGTAATGGTGACCATTCCGGAGAAAGCATTGAGGGAGTTGTAGGAGAAAGCATTGAGGGAGTTGTAGTGGAAGTTGAAGTCTCTGGTCAATCATCTACCGTATCAGAGTCAATCACTAGCTCAGATCAAATACTGGAAGCAGATGGAGAAGCCGACGGTCAAATAAATGAAGAGGTTAACCTTGAAGGCTCAATTTCATATAGAGATACAAGCAGTATGATTTTTGAAAGCTCTGAAGCTGCCAAATAGTTTATCGAGGAGTTGGAAAGGGAATCTAGTGGTGGATCCTATGCTGATGTTGAGGCTTCGAAGGAAATTAATGGTCAGATCGTCACTGACTTAGGTGCTTGTCCAGATAACACAATTAGCAAGGAGCTAAGAGAAAGGGGGAGTCTGGAAAATGATTCATGTGGACAAATTAATGACGAAAAATCTTCATCATTTGAAGAAGAAAAAGGAGTCAAGAAAATACTGTTGAGATCTTCACCAAGGCACTCCCAAAAGCTTCGTTTGAGTTCTTCTATAACAAGCTCGGGGTAGTTTCCAAAAATCACTTTAAGAGGGAGTGTGAAGAAGTAAAGTTGAATTTTTGGAGGTACAAAAAATCCTAGATATTTAGTAAGGGATCTAGAATAGTCTAATGTAGGATCTTGGATAATTATCGTAAAGAAAAATCTAGATATTCTAGAGTATTGTTAGAAGACAATGCTAACTAGATATTTTGTAGATATATCTAGATAATTCTATCTAGAACCATCCCTAGACAAGTATAAATAGGGGTGGCCTCGAACATTTGTAATAAACCCAAGTTAACCCAACACAACCCCAATTGTAAGCTATGACTACCAATACAAGCCAATTCAAGTAAATATTTCCTTTCCATAGCTTCCTCTAAACATTTCCTTTCAATAGCTTCTTCTTCTTTAGTTGAATCTTCCGATCTTAGTTAACGATCTTGGGCTAGCAGAAGGTCTCATCGATTTACTTTTCTTCTGCTATATTTCTCTGCAAACATAAGATATAATTAATTAAATTATGTGTAATAGTTAATTCCATGTTCATGCCAAAGGATATCTTTGATTTTTCATGCTATAAACTACAGCCATATTAAGAAGTTTTGCCTATGTAGAAAAATCGAGATTTAAAGTCCTTATTGTTTTGCCAAATTCAACTTTAAGACTGGACAAACATATATGCTAAAACACAAAACAGTACTAGATCCAGAACTTTAGTATGCAATGTTTCTAGGAATAGTATAAACGAATCTTAATCACATATTAATTAAAAATTGTTTTTTCAAAGCAGACAGGATATTTATTGACCATTGTCATGTGCTAGTTATGCTAAGAAAATTAAGTGAAGGAAGCTAATTACCTCACATCAGAACTTTCCCATGTCAGAGCTACTTCAAAGATTAAACCCGAATTAGATAATCTCAATTGGTTAGAGACTCGTGCTGATAACGTGTAGTAAAATCAATCTAAAAGAGTTAGTACAATATATCAAAAGATGAAAGCAAGAACAACAAAGTGACAAAGAAAGGAGAGAATTTCTTATTTCTTCCAAGTATCAAGTGTGTTCAAGTATTACATACAACCCAACTATCTATAGGAATACACTGAGAACACCAAAGAGTGTGTCATAAACATGGGTAGTAACTATTTGGGGGTTACACGAATAAAGTGTGGGAGTAGTGGTCATAAAGTAATGGGGGTTACTTCTATAAGAGTTATGAACATGAAGTAGTGGGAGTTATATGTAGAGGAGTAATAGACATCCACACATTAATATTTCCATGACAACAAAACGTAATTTACATTTTTGTAATGACACAATGTTATTCCGTTTGTCCCAACTTCTGTGATATTTTTTGCTTTTCAACAGTCAATTTGACTAAAATTTGAAGCTAAATAGAATTAGATTAACTCAATATTTTGAGATTAAAATTTATATAATTGAAAACTACATGAAAAGTAATATAAGTTGCAACTTTTCTCATATCAATTTGGTGAAAAAATACATCTTAAAATATGTTATGAACCAAGTTGACTACATAAGGGCCTATGGGCTGGAAGTGGTAAATAGAACTGATCCACTTGAGATTATTGGGCCGACTAAAAGGTTGGGAAATTTTATTTGGGATCCAGGCCCAATTTGTAATTGGTTAAAAGGGACCAGGGGTTAGATAGAACGGATTATGCGTATTGTGAAGAAAAAACTGTCTATTCCTCTCATCTCCTTTCTCAGAGTCTAACTTCTCATCCCATTTCTTATCTCTATCCTTAATTACTTGTTATTTCAGTACTTTCCATTGTAATTCGGTAGTTTGAGTGTTATAGTTGTAATTTGACTATCAGTGATTATATATATTTGTGTTGAGAATTCGGGTTTGTTTCATTGGTGCTTTCATCCAGAGGTCTTTAATGGAGGACCAAAGGTTTCGAACTCCCTATGATTCAATTAACGTCGGGAAGGATTCATTTTCGAAGGAGTTATTTGAAATTCGTTTGTTGTTACAGGAGTTGGTTGGAAAACTTGCCACAAGTAAACCTATCCCGTTGGAATTCCAACGATTCTGTGGCGAGAATCCAGAGTTATGGATTTCTCAAGCCGAACACTGCTTCGAATTCTATGATATTGCAGAGAACAACAAGTTGTCCCTCGCCTCGTCCTATATCGACGGAGCAGCTTTGTCGTGGTACTGATTGTTGGGAATAAAATAGACCCGCAAAAATAATATTCACGGTATTAGTGATAAACTCGGAACACTAACTTATGGTTAAATCAACAAGAATAAAATGCAGTAATAATGACACCAAGATTTTACGTGGAAACCCTTATGAATAAGGGAAAAATCACGGCCAAGAGGAGCAGCTGATATCACTATAGTAAGGAATTTTACACTGTGTAGTCACGAGTATAAATACTCCAAAGACCACTACACACTCAAAAAGAAAAAAATACTCTTTTGATTTTTCCCACCTCACTACAATATCCCTCACACTCTATTTTTTTTCACAGACTATTTTCTTACAGTCTATGGAATACCTTGCTCTCTATAATTTTTTTCTCTCTTTTCTGGTATATTACAAATGATAGAAAGCTTCCCTATTTATAAGGATGAAATGGACCTATTGATGTCATCAGTGACATTACTTGAATGTAGCAACTCAAGGTGTTCACTATGAACACATTCAATAGCTGATTATCCCATTTCAAAAATAGCTGCCAATGTGATTTCATGTATATTTTGACAAAGGAAGAAAATATTCCTTCCTTAAAATATGGGATAGGGGACTGGACCCCACAAATCTCCCCTCCAAATTCCATTCACTTGGGCGAGGGTACACCGGCTTCTAGTTTGAGTGCATGCCGACAAGTTCTTTGCACAGTTCGAACTTGTCTCTCGATACCACCTTGGTCAACATATCTGCAGGTTTTTCGTTCGTGTGAATCTTTTTGACTTGGAACAATTCGCTCTCCAATTGCTCACGAATCCAATGATATCTGACATCGATGTGTTTTGTTCTCGCATGGTACATGGAATTCTTACTCGTGTCATTGCACTCGATCGTCGCAATAGACAACATACTCCATTTGCTGCAATCCAAGTTCTTGAAGAAATCTCTTGAGCCATATCATCTCCTTGCCAGCTTCAGTAGCCGCAATATACTCCGCTTCAGTTGTAGAAAGTGCAACAAACTTCTGCAACTTCGACTGCCATGATATAGCTCCTCCTGAAAAAGTAAACAAATATCCAGTAGTGGAATTTCTGTTATCAAGGTCACCTGCCGTATCAGAATCTGTATAGCCCTTCAAGATTGAATTTGATCCTCCAAAACACAAGCATTCATCTGAGCTTCCTCTTAGATACCTGAGTATCCACTTCACAGCTTCCCAATGTTTTTTCCCTGGATTTTCGAGAAATCTGCTAACAACACTGACTGCATGAGCAATATCTGGTCGAGTGCATACCATTGCATACATCAAACTTCCGACGGCAGAGGAATAAGGAATCTTGGCCATTCTCTCTTTTTCCTCTGTTGTTGTAGGACACATCTTTTTGCTCAATTTTAGATGACCAGGAAGAGGTGTGCTAACCCACTTAGCACTCTTCATATTGAAGCGCTCTAGTACACGTTCTATGTACTTTTTTTGTGACAAATAAAGCTTCCTTTCATCTCTTGAACGAGTAATTCTCATGCCCAAAATCTGCTTAGCATTACCCAAGTCTTTCATTGCAAAAGACTTTCTCAACTGTTTCTTCAACTCGTCAATCTTGGAAGCATTCCTGCCTACAATCAACATATCATCCACATATAGTGGGAGGATGATAAAGTCATCATCAGAAAATTTCTGTGCAAACACACAAAGGATCTCGAAGAAGTCTTCTTATAGCCTTGCTCCCCTATAACAGATTCAAACTTCTTGTACCACTGTCTGGGAGTTTGCTTCAATCCATATAGACTCTTCTTAAGTTTGCACACAAGATTTTCTTTACCTTTTGCCTTGAAGCCCTCAGGTTGTTCCATATAAATCTCCTCTTCTAAGTCACCATGAAGAAAAGCAGTCTTCACATCCATCTGCTCAATCTCCAAATCAAGACTAGCAGTCAAACCAAGAATTGTCCGAATGGAGGACATTTTCATGACAGGAGAAAATATTTCATTAAAGTCAATACCTTTCCTTTGACCAAATCCCTTAACAACCAATCTAGCTTTGTATCTGGGCTTCAAGCTGTGTTCTTCGACTTTAACTTTGAACACCCACTTGTTCTTCAAAGCTCTCATGCCCTTAGGCAATTTCACCAACTCATAAGTATGGTTCTCATGCAGAGATTTCATCTCATCTTGCATGGCTTCAATCCATTCATCTTGTGCTCATCTTCCATGCCCTCCTCATAACATTTAGGTTCTCCCCCATCAGTGAGTAATACATACTCATTAGGTGAATAACGGAAAGAAGGAACATGCTGTCTAGTAGACCTTCTAAGTGGAATATCTGACTCATCCACGACTTCATGAGTAGGAGCATCTACCTCATCAATAGCAGCATCGTTATCATCATCAACATGCTGATCTGGAACATGATTCTGGGCATCACCATCGTCATCGAGCCCACCAACGTCATCAATATTTGTATGAGGGACTTGATCAAGATTAACTAAACCTTCAGAACTTGAAGATTTTATCTTCTCCGCTTTGTTAATATCTTCAATGGTTTGATCCTCTACGAAGATAACATCACGACTTCTCACGACCTTCTTCTCAATTGGATCATATTGCCTGTAACCAAACTCATCAAGGCCATAACCAATGAAGATGCAATGCCTTGTCTTGGCAGTTAATTTTGACCTTTCATCTTTAGGCACATGTACAAAAGCTTTGCAACCAAACACTTTCAAGTGGTCATAGGAAACATCCTTGCCATACCAAACTCTGTTTGGAACATCACTTTGCAAAGCAACCGTAGGGGATAGATTAATAACATGTGCGGTGGTCAACAATGCCTCACCCCAAAAGGAATTCGACAACTTTGCTTCAGAAAGCAAACATCTAACTCTTTCCATCAAGGTCCTGTTCATCCTCTCTGCTAAACCATTAAGCTGAGGAGTCTTAGGAGGAGTCTTCTGGTGTCTGATACCCTGTTGCTTGCAGTATTCGTCAAACGGTCCACAATATTCACCACCGTTATCAGTACGAATACACTTCAGCTTCTTTCCAGTTTCTCTTTCAACTGAAGCCTGAAACTGCTTAGAGACACCCAACACTTGGTCTTTAGTCTTCAAGACATAGACCCAAAGTTTCCTTGAGCAATCATCAATAAAAGTAGCAAAGTAAAGTGCACCACCCAGATTCCTTGTCTTCATTGGACCACATAAATCTGAATGCACCAACTCAAGCAACTCTGCCTTTCTTGAAGGAAGATGAGACTTGAAAGAAACTCTATTTTGTTTTCCAGCCAAGCACTGCTCACACTTTTCTAATTTAGCACTTTTGAAATTTGACAATAATTTCTTTTTGGCCAGAACATTTAGTCCTTTCTTGCTAATGTGGCTAAGCCTCTTATGCCATAATGTTGAAGAGTTATTGCTCTCAACTGCATTCACCATATCAACACAGGTAGAGGCCGTAGTCCAAAGATAGACCACAACGCTTTTCGCCACGAGCCACAATCATGGAACCTTTAGTAAGCTTCCACTTTCCAGCACCATTGGTACTGACATATCCCTCATCATCCAAAACACCAATAGAGATCAAGTGCAGACGAACATCGGTCGTATGCTTTACATTGTTTAAAACTAGTTTAGTTCCAATACTAGTTTCCAGACAAATCGTTCCAACACTAGCCACCCTAGATACAGTCTCATTACCCATACTCAAAGTTTCAAAGTCACTCGGAGTATAGGATGAGAAAAATTCCTTCCTTGATATCACATGAGATGCGGCACCACTATCCACAACCCAGCTTGACTCATCACAAGCAATATTTATCGATCCGCATCAAGGACAAGACAAGATCTTCTGTAGTGACGGTGGCCACACGATTGCCATCTTCTTTCTTTTCCTCCTTATCTCTATTCTCCTTTTTCAAAATCCGGCAGAACTTCTTTGTGTGCCCTTTTTTCCCGCAATGATAGCACTCAATATCTTTAAGTCTGCTTCTAGATTTGCTTCTATTATGTTCTCTATTTTGAGAACCACGATTCTTGCCTCTCCCCCTAGTGTCAGTCACCAAGACATCTGATGAGGAGGAACCTTGAGATTTTCTTCTCATCTCTTCATTTAAAAGGCTACTCTTGGCAAGATATATAAAGATCTTCATCAAAATTTCCCAAGAATCTGGTAGGGAACCAAGTAGAAACAAGCCTTGAATTTCTTCATCAAAATTAATGCCCATAGCAGATAACTGGTTCATGATCCCTTGAAAAATATTCAAATGATCTGTCATTGCGGAACCATCGTGGTATTTTAAACCCAACATTTGCTTTATCAAAAACATCTTGTTGTTACCAGTTTTCCGAGCATACGAACTTTCAAGATGCTCCCATAGGGTCCGAGCATGTGTCTCCCCAAAAATATGGTTCAACACATTATCGTCAACCCACTGTCTAATAAAGCCGCAAACTTGCCGATGCAACAAATTCCACTCTTCATCTGATTTATTATCAGGCTTTTTAGTGACAAAGACAGGTTAATAAAAATTCTTGACATAGAGCAAATCTTCCATTTTGCCCTTCCAAATGGCATAATTTACGCCACTCAAAGTAACCATTCTACTAGTGTTGGCTTCCATCGTTTATCGCAAATACAAATACTATTTATTCGGAGACCAAAGTAATTCTTTCCTGATGTGGAAGTTCAGATTGTGCTTTAACAACCACGAGCATACTCGAACAACCTTGGCTCGATACCACTTGTTGGGAATAAAATAGATCCTCAAAAATAAATATTCACGGTATTAGTGATAAACGCGAACACTAACTTATGGTTAAATCAAGAAGAATAAAATGCGAATAATGACACCAAGATTTTACGTGGAAACCCTTCTGAATAAGGGAAAAATCACGGCCAAGAGGAGCAGAAATCGATATCACTATAGTAAGGCATTTTACACTGTGTAGTCACGAGTATAAATACTCCAAAGACCACTACACACTCAAAAAGAAAAAACACTCTTTTGATTTTTCCCACCTCACTACAATATCCCTCACACTCTATTTTTTTTCACAGACTATTTTCTTACAGTTTATGGAATACCTTGCTCTCTATAATTTTTTTCTCTCTTTTCTGGTGTATTACAAATGATAGAAAGCTTCCCTATTTATAAGGATGAAATGGACCTATTGATGTCATCAGTGACGTTTCCTGAATGTAGCAAGTTAAGGTGTTCACTATGAACACATTCAATAGCCGATTATCCCATTTCAAAAATAGCTGCCAATGTGATTTCATGTATATTTTGTCAAAGGAAGAAAATCTTCCTTCCTTAAAATATGGGATAGGGGACTGGACCCCATACTGATGGCTTTTCCAGAACAAGCAATTGGCTGATTGGAATCATTATACTGCGAAAGTGTTGATTCGCTTCCGTAAACGACATCTCGAATCACCAGAAGGTTGGTTGGCCAATCTCTGACAGGTACCCTCTGTGACTGAGTACCCAAGTCGTTTTGAGGCTGTTTCGTCGGGTTTCGAAGAGCCAGATGTACAGTCCCCATTCCTTGCACTTGTTCGTCTAGGGTGGAGCAATATAACCAACTCACCATTGCCTCAAAACCATGATGAGCAATCTGAATGCAACTGCAAAACGGATGCGTACAAGATGTTTGACGAAATGTTAAATATATGCTGCCCCATAGTATTTACTGAGGTGCAATCAGATGCCTCAGTTAAAATGTTCGATGAAGAAGCTACAGGTACGGTAAGCAGCGAAGTTCAACTGTTCAATGTACATCCCCAAAGAGATCTGTCAGAGATGTATATTTCCATAAGTTCTCTTGATTGTGGCTGTCGTAAACAGAAAATTGAATTTGTGGGCCTTGACGACATGTATCTTGCTGAATTTTTCATGAAGCCTGATACTAGTGAGGATCTATATCTTGATAATTTTTTAATTGAGGATGAGGGTGGTGTTTTAACAAGTGACATGCCTTCGGATGAAACGATGCCTACTGTTGATCATAGGAAATCTACGAGGGGACCCAATGATCACCATACTTTGAGTCGCTTTTCCTTTGGTCCTGGTGCTAATTTCCTTATTGTCACCATTCCCGTAACTGTAGTGGATTCATGTGTATGGGATCCAGGAATTAGTTCCGACTTCCCGGCTCTGGCATGTCCTACAGGGAATATGGAGACACTTACACTGTTTGGAGATATTAGAAAAAAGAGCTGTTTATTTGAAAAATTGTATGATTGTGAGCGTATAGGTGGCGTTGAAATTGTTTTTGCTGGCAATGGTAATTTGGAGACTCCTTGTACAATTTACAAGTTATTGCAGTATAGTGTATTGAGGTTTTCTCTTAATAGCCTTATTGCTCACCTTAAGGAACACTACGTGATTGCTCAGCTGAGGTACATAGGACGCAAGATTTTAATGATGCTTTGTTTTTGGGTGGGAGTTTCTAGTTTTGCAATTCTGAAGTGGCATCAACCTAGTAATGGCTTGGCTTTATCAACTAATATAGAAGGATGGAAGAGCAAAGTGGAAGCAAATTTCGTACAGCTTGATCAGGGACTGCAATATCTCAACTTAATGGGAGAGTCTAAGTTTGGAGACGAAAATGCACACTATGTGATAATTGTAGATATGCTCGGTCGATCAAGTCAATTTGTTCTTGCTGGAAAGTATATATATTTACGTTCCATCTCTATTAAATGCAACCACTACGGAAGCTTTGCTTAGAGCTTGCAAGGAACAGACAACTATGAAGAAGGGAGTTGCTGCCAATATTGTTCTGTTCTTTTTACAGCGTAATGGTGGTGGTTGGACCTATGATTCTGTTAAGTTGCTATTTCGATCACAATTACTAAGTGCACCTGTCGTGGATATTGTCGAGGCCCTTGAAGATATTAGTTGGATGACATCAAATTATCTTTACATGAACAAAAGGGTGCATCAGTCCTTCGATGATTTAATCCCTACTGTCAGATGGCAAGATCTATTTTCCAGGGCTATCATCTCAGTTAGAAAGCTTATCAAATTCCTCAAAATGCCTTACACATTGTTAAAACTAGGATTTGGGAGAGTAGCAGGGGCGGTCCTATGTGGTTTCAAGTGGGTTCATATGAACCCACTTCGTTGAAAAATAACACTGTATATATATGTATATTTAATCTGTTTTTAAAAAATATATATGTATATACAGTGTTATTTATATATTTCTTATATATTGAACCCACTAGATGAAAATCCTAAGTCCGCCACTGGAGAGTAGCTGTACATATGGAGATTAGACCAATCTGTGTTGCACTCGTCTATGCATTTATTTACACTGCTGTAGGAGTAATAAATCAATACATTAAACTTGTTGTTGAAGCTCTTTTGGTTACTTTGTGGTATGATATAGGGTATATGGTTGAGGATTCCTTGGATTGGATGGAGTTGATTTCACTTCAAAGCAACATCCTTGGTGCAAATTCACATTTATCTAGATTGCTCTTGTTGATGGCAGATGGTGGTTCTTGTTGCTATATTATTACGACTCAAATTAGATGTGAAGATGTTGCTTTGAATTGGTTGCTTGCTGATGACAATGTCGAGCGGATACTACTACTATTTCTGCTTAACTCGAACCTTGAGGACAAGGTTCTTCTTGAGGCGGGAAGTATTGTTATGAACCAAGTTGACTACATAAGGGCCTATGGGCTAGAAGTGGTAAATAGAACTGATCCACTTGAGATTACTGGGCCGACTAAAATGTTGGGAAATTTTATTTGGGATCCAGGCCCAATTTGTAATTGGTTAAAAGGGACCAGGGGTTAGATAGAACGGATTATGTGTATTGTGAAGAAGAAATTGTCTGTTCCTCTCATCTCCTTTCTCAGAGTCTAACTTCTCATCCCATTTCTTATCTCTATCCTTAATTACTTGTTATTTCAGTACTTTCCATTGTAATTCGGTAGTTTGAGTGTTATAGTTGTAATTTGGCTATCAGTGATTATATATATTTGTGTTGAGAATTCGGGTTTGTTTCAAAATACTTGTCAAAATTATGCAGTTTGAATCCGAAGAAGCGAAAAATATCACATAAATTGAGACAGAGGGAGTATATACATTTTTTTTTCTCTAGGTGAAGATTGTTCTATATAATTTGCGGGTAACGGGAGGTTGTGCTACTTTTGGGAGAAATTTTGAATTTGGTTACCAATTATTTGAATACATAGATTTCCTTTTATAGATTATCATGATTGATGAATATGCTCTGATTACCACGAGCCGAAACAGAAAGAAAAATTAAGTCTCTAGATTTAAAAAATAAAAACACACACATTGTTCATTTTATGTGATACTACTATTATTTATTTATTTATTTAAAAACTTAGACTTATTTTTAAAATTTGAAAATGATTTAAATTTAAACTTTTTATTCTACCCTTAATGTGAAAATTTTATAGCTACAAAAATATATTTTATGTCATCTTTAATATCATAAATTTAAAACTTGTAGCAAGACATATGTTTGCATATATTTAAGACAACAAACTTTTAAAAGTATTTATTCTTTCTTAAATTTCGTGTTAGTTCCAGATTCTAACAAGTCGACCGAAGAAACTGCATTCATTTAAGATCACTGGGATTGGATCGTCAATGGAATTGCTGGAATCAACAGGCAGGCGACTTACCGAGTTTGCTGACTCGTTCGGGCTGCCCTTCGAGTTTAAACCGGTCGAGGGCAAAATCGGAAATATAACTGACCTGAGTCAACTCGGTGTGAAAGTAGGGGAAACTACTGTAGTTAATTGGATGCATCATTGTCTTTATGATATAACTGGGAGTGATTTAGGGACGTTCAGATTGTTGACTTTGTTAAGGCCCAAATTGATCACGACCGTTGAACCAGATTTGGGTCATGGAGGGATTTTTTTGGGCCGGTTTGTTGAGGCATTGCATTATTATTCAGCTTTGTTTGATGCATTAGGGGATGGATTGAGTGAAGAGAGTGTAGAGAGGCATATGGTGGAGCAGCAATTGTTTGGCAGTGAGATTAGGAATATTGTAGCTCTAGGTGGTCCCAAGAGGACTGGGGAGGTGCCTGTAGAGAGATGGGGTGATGAGTTGAAACGGGTCGGGTTTTTACCCGTTTCGTTATCGGGTACTCCAGCTGCACAAGCTAGTTTGTTGCTAGGGATGTTTCCAAGAGGGTATACTTTGGTTGAGGAAAATGGGTGTCTGAAGATGGGTTGGAAGGCTTTGTCTTTGTTGACTGCCTCTGCATGGCAACCCTGCGACTAAAGGGCAGTTCAGTGCACAAAGCGTTTCGCGTTAGCAGGGTTCGGGAAAAGGACCTCACTTAAAGGACGGTGATGTAAACAGCCTAATCTAAGGCAAGCATCAGTGGCTGCAACTGTGCGATTAAGATGTTTTCTTGTTCAATTTGAACAGTTAGATCATGTTATGACGTTGTCCTAAAAGAAATTGGACGTACTAATAAGTGAACTGCTCTTGTTCACTTTGGTCTTAACTCTGAGGAGAGAGGAGACCTCACATGTATTTGTCTCATTCTTGAAAATTATTCATTTAAGAAATAATTGCAATGGAACAAAGAAAATTGTGTCCATTTTTCTTTACGAAATAATTGGGGTGTGGACTGCGGAAGATTCGCGCCTGTTACCTAGTTTAATCGTTCAGGTGCAGCGCCTTGCTATTTCGGGATTTAATTAAAACAAATTGTTGCAAGTAAATTTTGGTTTTGGGAACAGTGACATGGTATGTGCGAATATTTTACTGCTTATACTGAAGCTTAGAAATGGATATAAAGGTAGAGGATGATACATCAATTGGCGCAATCACGAAAGTAGTAAAACAGAAAAGTCATGTAAAAGTTATATAGTTTGAATCATTTGTTCTATCCTTTTGATTTCAATCACGTAGCAGGCTTTTTATTTAATACTCCCTCCATTTTAATATAAACGAGTTTTTGACACTTTTTTTAATGGTCCGAAATGAATGAATTTTTAAAGTTCAAAGACCTATTAATTAGTATTTTCTAAAATTACCCTTCTCTTTAATTTTTTTTTTTTTTTGACTATAATCAAATCCAAAATATTGATTATCTTTAGATTTAAAAAAAGTTTGAGAAGAAGTAAAAGGGTATTATTGACAAATTACCCTTTGATTAATGTCTCTAATTGGGGTGTTCCATATTCTAAAAGTTCATTTATTTTGAAATGGAGGGAGTATATAATATCGCCAAAGCATATCATCAAATTTGACTACCAAGGAAGAAAAAGCTATATAGAGGAGATAATGTTCTTCACAGAGTCTGATGGTTGAATGCAGATAGTGCCATCAATTATCCTTAAACACTTCATTTAAGAAGCAAAGGTTGTTTAGAAGCAGGACGAAAACTAGGACCAACATGAGAGATAGGAAGTAGGTTACCATTGCCAACCATCACTTGTGCATTACCCTGATATGGAATGGGATCAGAAAGGACATTCGGATTTCCAGTCACGTGTGAGAAGGCGCCAGTATCAGGGTACCAGATTGTTGCTGGTGCTTCTTCTAGGTCATTGCTGACAAACCTTTGGGAGAATTATGTGGAACAAATGAATGGTTGAAGCGATTGCGACATTCCAAAGCTGTATGATTATAGTGAAAACAAATCTGACATTGTGTCATCGATTTATTAACAATTGGAGTAGGCGGATGGCCAAGGATGCTTGGAGCAACACGAGAAGAATTACCAAAATTGGTATTCTAATTGTTCTGGGAAAATCCGCGACCACGATTCTTGTTATGAAATCTCCCCCGACCACGATTTTGATTAGAGCCACGACCTTGATTTTATTGATTGAAACGGCCAGTGTTGTTAGTATTTTTGGTTGAAGTAAAGAGAGCCACTGATTGCTGAGAATCATCAGATGAAATGGCTTTGATGTGTTCTTCTTCTATAAGAAGATGAGGGCGTAGAGAAAAAAATGAGGGAAATGACCTATTGGCATTTAATCCCGAAACAAACGTCCTGTATAAAGGGGGTAGCCCTTGTAAAGTTTGAGTAACAAGGTCCTCATCTATATTGGTTTACCGATTGTGGATAGCGCACTCGATAAAGAGTGCAACTGTTGTAAATATTCTTCCATGGAAAGAGACCCTTTCTTGAAATTCTGAAATTTATTTTTAAGATGGATCATAGAGGAAGAAACATGGTCAAGAAAAAGCTTTTCCAGCAGGCTCCAGGCTTGATGAGAAGTCTCACAGTTGTAATTTAGAAGCGTGTCAAGGACGGATGGTGACAACATTGCATTGATCCAACTATGAGCAGTTGTGTCACACTGTATCCATAATGTATACTGTGGATGAGTGAGATCGGGGCATGGGACAGAACCTTCCATAAGGTCCAAAAGATTTTGGCTATGCAAGAAAGGCTTGAAAACCTTTTTCCAAGTGAGATAGTTCAAGTAAGTAAGTTCAAGAGGTACAAAAAAATTTATATTAGAAATTGAGGGTGGCTGGAGGGAGAGCACCAAAGTGACAGGTTTGGTGTTTTCTGGAGAAGAAAGAGTGGCTGGTGTGGTGTTTTCTTGAGAAGAAATGGGTGAAGAAGGTGCCATCGTAAAGAAAGAAGAGAGGAAGGATCTTTTACGCTCTTGATACCAAATTGAATATGTTCTGGTGTGATAATCCAACACCAGTTGGTTCATATATTTATAATACAACCACGATAACAATACAATACAAGAATGGAAATGTAATAAATCCTAGGATACATACAATCAATTAAGATATATTATAGTCAATGCTAATATCCTGTAGATCCTCTACATATGTGCAAAATATTCCCTAACACCAAGAATTATTCCCAGGATCCCCGAAACTAGAGCAACCCCCAAAATAAATTTCAGGGGAATGGCAGCAGAACCTTCGACGTGTTGAACTTGTGATTCACTGGAGGATGGTTGAGTTGTAGTGACTTCCGATTTCTTCTTGCTCTTTGGCTTCGTTGGAGTAGAGAGCAGATGTCCAATGTCTATGTCCCTAGATTTCACCTCTACTACGTCATCCTTTTGATCACTACTACTGCCACCAATATCCTGCAATTTGAATTACAGTAACTGCAAATCAATAATCTTTCGAGCTATTTCACTATCACCATGGTCACATTTATTGCATTATCTACATTGCTCTTATACATAATAATTGTACGCCAGCATTCAGCTAAAGACTACAGATTTAAAAGGATAAGATGTTCTCGTTCATTTAGTTACTTATATGTTTCAATGTGCCATCTTTCTTCTATAGGTCAAGCATGTGGAACTATTCTGATGGTAACAGTAGACTCAGCAGAAAACAGGAGGCTGAGAGAAATGATGTGGAAATGATAGGATCAAAAAATTCCATTCGAGATACCCAGCAAATACGTTTCAGGAGAGAAACTAACCTTCTGCTTGATAGCATCAGCCTGCTGCAATTTCTCCTCAAGTTCCTTGACTTGGTTTTGTAGAACTAGTACTTCCTTGCTTTTGGCTTGCAGCTTCTCTGATGAACTCTTCAAAGTTGCCTCCTGCTCCATCCTCTTATTGGACAGAGCCTCTTTCTGTGTTGTTGACATTTCAAATATGAATTAGTAATCAAGCTTGAGAAGTAAATGTTTAATTTTCATGCCATAATAGAGGAAGAGGAAAACCTGAAACATTTACTGGGACTATCACGCATTTGGCTAATAATTTAGGCTCTAGAATGTTAGCTTGGTTGTATATTTAACTGTCTAAAAATTACATTACCGCTTTTTTCACTTGCGCCTCAGCACTAGCTAAGTGATCTTCAAGCTCCTTGATGCGGCTTTGCAATTCAGACTTCTGATGAATCTCAGCCTGGAAAACTTCTAATTGACTCTTCAGAGAATCTTCACTTGACTTGATTTCTTTCAATTGTTCTTCAAGATGTGCTATGAAACTTTGCAGTTCCTTTTTAGAGGCTTGATGTGTTTCATTGAGCAAGTTATTTTCCTCCTTAATGGATGATAACTGTAAACAGTGAATATTTTAGAATAGTAAGTTGTGAAGACATAAATATATGCACCTGCAGTAATTGCCTAGTAGTATGAATGATACTGTTTCAAAGTGTCACTAACCTGAATTTGTAGCTTCTGTCCTTCAGAACTAAGCTGTTTTTTTAAGTTGTCTATAACCTGGTTTGAGGATTTAAGCTCTTCAACTGCTTCATTCTTCTCGGCAGATACAGCTGACACTTTGGCTTCTAAATCTTTGAGTTTAGACCCAATTGAGGCCACTTCTCCCTTTAGCTCCGAGTTCTCTTGAGTTAGTCCTTCTTTCTCCTTTTTAAGTTCGGTACACTTCCCTTTCAGCTCTTCAACAACGCCTTCAAGCCCACTCAAATTCTTACGGCTTTGCTCTAGCTCCACTTTTTGAGTTTCAGCCAGAGTAGCGGTTTCATGAGCCTGCTCTTCATATGTTTTCACCAGAGCTTCAAGAGAGTGTAGCTTAGCCATTAACTCTTTACCTTCAGACTCTTTGTTGGTGAACTTTTGAATGGCTTCCTGCAGCTTTGCCTCCGTTTCTGATATGCGGGCTTCAGTTGCCGATTGAAGTTCAGAGGCTCTGGAATGCTGATCTGACAGTTCTGTGATAGTGTTCATATGAGAAACTAGTTGTTGAACACTGGCCTCCTTTTCTGCATGGGCTGAGTTTAACAGTTCTTCAAGATCACTCACCCTGTTCTTTAGAAGCATATTTGTGTCCATCAATTGTTGGTTTTCAGATAAAACATCTGCAGCTTTATCTTCTGCCTCCAATTTTTTCTTTTTCAGGTCCTCATTGTCAGTTTCAGATGAAGCCAGCTTCACCAACATCTGATCCAGTTCTTCCTTAACAGCTGAAAAGCTTTCAGCAGATATACCAATCTGCCCCTCGTAACTCTTTAGCTGATCTTCAAGAGCCTTCAGTTTCTCATTCAATGTTTGTGCCTCTGAATCTCCGGTAAAAAATTTGCCAGTTGCTTCTTCGAGTTTGAGCTCGGAATCCCTTTTCAGAGTGTCATACAATGACTCAAGCTCTATGCTTCGAGCTGTTGCTTGCTCCAAAAGATTTCCTTGTTGCTCTAGCTGCTCTTCTGCTGATTTGAGCTTCTCCATCACCTCACTCTCTCTCAATCCAGCAGCATTAAGATCGTTCTCAATACCTTCCAGTTTCTGTTGTGTGGCATTCAATTCATTACGCAGGACCTCATGCAAGTTTCCTGTTTCAGCTAGTTTTTCAGTTGAATTCCTGTTCACATCCTCTAAGTTACTCTTCTCCCCTGTCACACTGTTCAGGCATTGACTCAATTCCTTCTCCTTCTCCTTGGTCTCCGCCAACGCAACCTCAAGGCTTGATGATTTTGTTTGGAATGTCTCTACTTCTGCTTCAAGCTCAGATACCCTGTCAGAGTGCTTCTTTGATTCTGCTTCTGCCGCCACACATTTCTTCTGTAATGTGCTTATTTGTTCTTCAAGCCCCTGAATTCTATATTTCTCTGTTTCGAGCAATAGCTCCAAATCACTCACCTTTTTGCTCGTTTCCTCTAATTCACGGTTGCGTTGATGAGTGGTGTTGGCCCGACCTTCATGCTCAGCACACTTGTCAGCAACACTTTTAAGCTCCGCTTCAAGTTCTGAATTACGACCAGTTGATTTGACCAACTCAGAATCCAAATGAGCTATCTTCTCCTCGTACTCCTGCAATCTTCTCAAGCTCTCCCATCTTTTTCTTGCTTCCAGGGTCTTCTGAAGGGTGGCATTTAGTTCAGAAACTTTCCCCGAGAACTCCTCTAGTTCCCTCTTCGTATCATTGCTTTTCAGTTCCGCCAGAATTATTTGCTGTTCTAACTCCACATTCCTTTCTTCAGCTGCGGCACGGTGATTCTCCATTTCTTTAAACTGCGATTTTGCTTCTTCTATAGCAGTATTGGAGATTTTTAGCATGTCCTCAAGCTCAACATTTTTCTGGTTAGCTGTAGTTACGGCATATGCAGATTCACGGTAAAGCTCTTCCAATGATTTCAGCTTCTGTTCCAGCTCCGCACTGTTTGCTAAAGCTTGAGAAAGAAGAGAATCTGCATTCCAGAATTTCTCATCTGAGCTGCTGCAATTTCACCTCTAGATCACTACATAATTCCTTCATCTGGACCAATTTATTGTTTAGCTCGGCTGCAGCAGCTTCAAGAGCTCCTTTCTCGGTAGATAGTTTGGCCAGCTCTTCCTGCGACACTGAGAGTTGTGTTTCCTGACTTTTCAGTTTAGCTTCAATATCTTCCTTTAAACCTACTTCCTTCTGAAGCTTCAACTTTATGTCTTCCACCTCAGATAACTTAGCCCGAAGATCTTCTTTACTGGATGATAATAGAAGCTCAAGAGCCGAAATATCCTCCTTTAACTGAGATTCAGAAGCTTTTCTCATGCCCAGCTCTTGGTTTAATTCATCTATAAGAGCTTCTTTTGATGCAAGTTTCTTCTCAAAATCCAAGGCCCTCTTTGTCTCTGATTCTGCAAGTGAGCTACTTTGTTTGTGCAACTCCTCAAACTTGCGGGCCTCACTCGCAGAAGTCAGCAGCTCTTTCTCAAGCTCTCCCATCTTTTTCTTTGAGCTTTCAAACTCGAGGCTAAGTCTGTCAAATGCCACCTTAACCTTAACATGCTCCTTGCTCTTCAATTCGTGAGCTTGCAATGCCTCTTGCAATGCTTTAAGCTCAGTATTACATCTCTTTTCTGCTTCGGCCCCCTGCTTTTGCAATTTCTTGTGATCAAGTTCAAGCCCTTCAAATTTCTTTGCAGTTTCCTCCAGCTTCTCTTTTGTGAGAGACAATTCATCCTTTAACTTCACATTTTGAGATTCAAGGTTTCCTTTTTCTGTTCGGACCCTCGACAAATCACAATGTAAATTCGATATTTGAGATTCAAGTCTGCTTCTTTCTGCTTCGATACTCTGGTCGTTCCCCATTTCTACCTTCGATTGTCAAACAGGATTGCTACACAACAAATGATTTATCCCTTCCACTACAGACAGCTGCGGTCAATTTAGTTAAAAGAAAAAGGCTTAATGCATATGCAGCCTCCTAAATTTGCCCCTTTTTTCCATTTTGACACCTCAACTAAATATCATTAATCAACCCCCAATTTCAAGAACAGCCACAATCAAACACAATCTAACTTACATAACATACATGGTGAGTTTTATTTTCTTCAGCCTTGCAATTGAACGTCAATCGCCTTCTACGAGGAAAATTCAACAAATTAAAGCACCCCACTCATTTTAATTAGGGGTAATTCCAAAGACCTCCCTCAAAGTTTCGCTTCGTTCCACTCACCTCCCCTTCGCCATTTACGATATTACGCTTACCTCCCTTATTTTAGTTTTTTTTATTTTTATTTTTGTAACAATTATTTTAACCTATTTATTATTAATATGAAAAATTATAGTTTGACTAGTTTACCCTTTTTAATGTTAAGCCCTTTTAATTAATTATTTCTTTTGGAATATCTTCTCTGCTACAAGTTCTTTAAAAATAAAAAGGAACTCCCTTTTACTCAAAGCCCTCCCTAATTTTCTCTTCTAATATTTGTTCCACGTTCTTCCTCCTCTTCCTCATTTTTTAATGGCTTCAGTTTTAGAGTTTCATATGCAAAAGAATCAAAGCAAGCTCAAAAATTCAGAGATAGTAATAAATGCATTGCATTGCATCAATTACAGTATGACATAGATTATAAAGGAAATAAATTTTCAATTTTGTGGCAAAAGCTGAACAAAATGAACGTTCTGTTCGAATCCGCCAAAGAGGGTAGGGATTAAAAGATGAATAATTGGCATGGAGATTCTGTTGACAATTCAGTCTCCAAATCCACACTGCTTGGTTCTTTAAGATCAGTTCATAATTTCGGAGGTTATTAATCGAATAAATGAAAAGTGCAGGTAGGGATTTGAAAAATGCAGCAAATTACTTCGGATGTTTGTTGTGCAGAAAAAGGGCACCATGAATATGCTTTTTTACCATATGTTTGTAGGAATATTTAGGATATTTTATTTGGATGACTTTGGATTTTGTAATGAATTACAGTGTATGGTTCAATACCCGGTGAAGCTTATCTGATAGTTGATGTACACAGGTAAGAACTTGGAGATGTAAGCACAAATTTCCCTTTCACTAAATTCAAATTTAAAATCTAGCATATTTGCGGTGTTTTTATTTCAAGGGAATTTTCTAAAGAGCATCTTTACAAATTTATTAGTAAGGGCAAATTTGGTATATTGTAATTTTTTATTTTAATGATAATTAGGTTAAAAGAATTGTTATAAAAAAACTAAAATAAGGGAGATAAGCGTAATAACATAAACCAAAGGGGAGATGAGTGAAACAAAGTGAAACGTGGAGGAAGGTCTCTGAAATTTTTAATTTATGCACATCACGCATTTTAAAATGGGTGTGGTGTTTTAATTGGTTGAATTTTCCACCTAGGATGCGATTGACATTCACGCGCAAGGGTAAATAAAATGAAATCATCATATATGTTACTATGAAAATTGAATTATGTTTGATAGACACACTTGAGGTCAAGTTCAGGGGTTCAATAGAAACAATACTTATTCGAGGTGCCAAAATGAAAAAAAAAAGACAAGTTTAGGGGGCTGCATATGCATTAAGCCAAAGAAAAAAGTACTAAAAAGTTAGGTAGGTCAAGTGCCAATTAAAAAAATATTAGGAGTATGACAAAGTAAATAATAATAGCAAAAACACAATTAGATCACAGTCACACCGTCCCAGATCTAACAAATAAGAAATTTTGCCAACTCCAGATGCAAAGTTGAGTTCTTTTTTTTTTTTTTTTTTTTTTTTTTTTTTGCCTTACAAAATAAATGGGGACAAAATTTGTAAACTTAAAAGTATAAATTCAGATTCACTTTGTTGTGAGGCCTCACATAACTAGTAGTATTAGATGTTATAGTATATTGCTTTGTAGTTACTTAACCTACTACTAAGAGATATGCCAAAAAGTTTACTTCAGATTCCATCTTTTGTTAAAATTTACTTTCCTTCCGCTTCATGATTTAATTAGTGGTAGAAATATTTACTTCCTTTTTTTTTTCCAGGAATATTCTAGAATAATTAGTTTCCTTCTAAGTCTAATTACTACATTAATTATAGAATATTTAGTTTAGTATTTATAAGGAAAATATATATTTTTCTTTTATTTTATTCTCTTTATGTCTCTATAAATAGAGAGGTAGGGTTTTATTTTTCTATGCAAGAAACAATTCAAGAATCAATACAAAGAGTTTTAGTTTATTCTCTCTTTAATTTTCTCTCTCGCATTTTTCATCCCATAACAGTGATATCAGAGCCAAATTCATTCATCTCAATGGATCTGTGATTTCATTGAAGAAGAACGACTTTCAACCACTTTTACAATTTTCAACCCAATTTTAACCCTTGAATTTATTTTTAACGCCGGGCTACTTTAAACCAATTTTAACCCTTGCTTTTATTTTTAACGTAGGGCTCATTTTTAACCGGTGTTCACTCTCAACGCACCGGGCTCCAATAATTTTAACTCGTGTTCGCTCTCAACGCACTGGGCTCCAATTTTTAATCAATACCAATTTTTAACCAATACTTGTTTTAATCTATATAAATTTTATCTATACCTATTTTGAATCATGTCAAGCATCAATATATCTTTGAATGAGCTTCACAAATCTTCATTGATGAAAAGTGAAAAGCATCACAATTGTCCAGTGAAGATGAAGTTAAAAAATAATTTTCCACGGCTTTCAAGAAGAAGGAGAAGAATCAGGTCTTCAAACTCAAATTGGATACACCAACTTGAGTTTGAGGGGGAATGTTAAAATTTACCTTCCTTCCGCTTCATGATTTAATTAGTAGTAGAAATATTTACTTTTTTTTTTTTTTTGCTAGGAATATTCTAGAATATTTAGTTTCCTTCTAAGTGTAGTTACTACATTAATTATAGAATATTTAGTTTAGTATTTATAAGGAAAATATATATTTTCTTTTTATTTTATTCTCTTTATGTCTCTATAAATAGAGAGGTAGGGTTTTGTTTTTCTATGTAAGAAACAATTCAAGAATCAATATAAAGAGTTTTAGTTTATTCTCTCTTCAATTTTCTCTCTCGCTTTTTTCATTCAATAACACCTTTATTACTATTGTTTTCTTCGACATTCCACTGCCTTTTAGTGAATTTAATGGTAAAAGAAATTTAAAACTAATTGAGTCTTAAGCATCACGGCGTCAGAACTTTACAGTCAAAATAATGAGTTGAAAAGTAGAACCATATTAGCTCAAATTATTCCACGGCATAGTGTCATTTTACTAGATTTTCTCATGTTTTATGGTATAAAAGATTATTTTCCAAATAAAGCGAGAAAATGAAATATAGAAATACCGAAATTCATATCCACAGAAATTGAGTGGCAAAATTATTGTAAACACAAAATATAGTAAAAACTTATTCTGGCAAAACACACTTGCACACACGACACAAGAGACTATACACGATATATTGAAAACTTATTTGTGCGTAAAAGTTTCAAAAAATAAAAATGGCAGGCAATCTGAGACGAAGCATTTAAATGAAAAATTATCCAAGTGAAAAACTGGAAACTACTATAGTATCTTGTAAAAATCATACTAATATTTAAGATCGAATGCAAATGTAATATGCCATAGATATTCTCCTATTTCAAATCACACAGATTTTCGTTTGGGAAAAAAAAAAAATTAAAGAGAACTTTGGCTCTTAAACTAAAGTAATGTATTATGCACCAAAATGTTCTTTAATCTTGCAATTTTAGACATGTCACTTGATTGTTGAAATTAAAGAGTTATCAAATTAGAAAGAAACACTCATTTTGAGACCAATTAAAAAAAGGAAAGTAAGACAAATAAATTAAAACATCTCTTTCAACAAAAGTAACACATGATCGGAAGAACTGGTGCTTGATGATCAGAGATGTAAGGCAAGTAAGACGATCAAATGGTTTACGAAGAAGCGAGAATCAATTAGAGAGAAGATGAAGATCAAATCATTACAGAATGAACAAAAAGGTCCTTTTAATAGTTTAATGGAGTATTTTCATCTTCGAGATACTACAAACTGATTACTAATAAGCGATCTAAGTCGAAGCAAAATTTAACAAAAACACTCAAAATATAAATCGAGATAGAAGTAAGAAGAATTCGACATTCATCACCACAGAAAACCAAAATAAAATCTTCATATAGAAGCTTCATCAACTGATCAAATACTAGAAATTTCACATTTTTTTCAAAATTTCGAAGCACAGCAATAAGCAAAATAAATACTCTCTCTCTATCCCAATTTATGTGATACCGCTCGAATTTCAAGAGTCAAAATAAAGAAGTTTGATTCTAGAAATATTTAAAATGCATATGAATAAATCGCTATCGAAGATTTTCTTATTTAACTATTGAAATTCGAACTGTATCACATAAATTATCAAGCGAGCAATATACTTCACAGATAAAAAATATAAGCAATAACACACAAAGTAAACAACAGAGAGATCGATTGAAAATAAAAACAGAGGAAACGATGAGTGCTTACTTGATTTTGATTTTTGGGTGCTTTGCTTCTTTATTGGAGAAAAGCTTTTGTTTGTTGTTTGGGAAAATTGGAAAAAGTGCCTACTGAAATAAATCAAAGAGAGAGACAGAGAGAGAATGAAGAAAAGATTGTGCAACAATTGTTGGTATTAATAGCAGTAGAAAGGAAATAGGAGAGACGCCTTTTCTTCGTTTGGCTATTTTATGCTACTACCAGAAGTGGAGGAGTGGGGGCCAATGAGGCGGTAGTTGTGCTTGTGGGCGGGCCACCCCCTATTAGCGAATTGTTTTCTTCAAATGTGGCCCCTTACCCCTACTTTCCACTCATTTGCCACTCAAAGTATAAATTCAGATTCACTTTGATGTGAGGCCTCACATAACTAGTAGTATTAGATATTATAGTCCATTGCTTTGCAGATACTTAACCTACTACTAAGAGACATGCCAAAAAATTTACTTCGGATCCACCACCTTTTAGTAAATTTAATATTAAAAAGGAAATTTAAAACCCATCGAGCCTTAAGCATCACGGTGTCAGAACTTTACTGTCAAAATAATGAGTTGAAAAGTAGAACCATATTAGCTCAAATTATTCCACGGCATAGGTAATATGACTAGATTTTCTCCTCGTAGCGTCCTAACATGTCTTATGGTACAAAAGATTATTTTCTAAATAAAACGAGAAAAATGCAATATAGAAACACCGAAATTCATATCCATAGAAATAGGAGTGGTGAAATTATTATATACACAAAAACCACAAAAATAGGAGTGGCAAAATTATTATATACACAAAATATAGTAAAAACTTATTCTGGCAAAAATTATTGGTATTAGTAGCAGTAGAAAGGACATAGGAGAGACGCCTTTTTCTTCATTTGGCTATTTTTTGCTAGTACAAGAGGAGAAGTGGGGTCCAGCGAGGAGGTGGTTGTGCTTGTGGGTGGGCCACCCCCTATTAGGGAATTGTTTTCTACAAATGTTTCCCCCTTACCCCTACTTTCCACCCATTTGCCACTCAAAGTATAAATTCAGAATCACTTTGTTATGAGGCCTCACATAACTAGTAGTATTAGATGTTATAGTCCATTGCTTTGGAGTTACTTAACCTACTACTAAGAGACGTGCCAAAAAATTTAATTCGGATTCCACTTTTATTACTATTGTTTTCTTCGACATTCCACCACCTTTTAGTGAATTTAATTGTAAAGAAATTTAAAACTAATCGAGTCTTAAGCATCACGGTGTCAAAACTTTACAGTCAAAATAATGAGTTGAAAAGTAGAACCATATTAGCTCAAATTATTCCACGGCATAGTGTAATATTATTAGATTTTCTCCTCGCAACGTCCTAGCATGTCTTATGGTATAAAAAATTATTTTCCAATAAAGCGAGAAAATGGAATATATAAATACCGAAATTCATATCCACAGAAATAGGAGTGATAAAATTATTATATACAAAATCCAAAGAAATAGGAGTGACAAAATTATTATGTACACAAAATATAGTAAAAACTTATTCTGGCAAAAATTATTGGTATTCGTAGCAGTAGAAAGGAAATAGGAGAGACGTCTTTTATTCGTTTGGCTATTTTTTGTCAGTAGAAGAGGAGGAGTGGGGGCCAGTGAGGAGATGGTTGCGCTTGAGGGCTGGCCACCCCTATTAGCGAATTGTTTTCTTCAAATGTTTCCCCCTTACCCCTACTTTCCACCCATTTGTAACTCAAAGTATAAATTCAGATTCACTTTATTGTGAGGCCTCACATAACTCATAGTATTAGATGTTATAGTCCATTGCTTTGCAGCTACTTAACCAACTACTAAGAGACATGCCAGAAAATTTACTTCGGATTCCACCTTTATTACTATTGTTTTCTTCGACATTCCACCACTTTTCCGTGAATTTAATAGTAAAAGAAATTTAAAACTAATTGAGTCTTAAGCGTCACGGTGTCATAACTTTGCAGTCAAAATTATGAGTTGAAAAGTAGAACCATAGTAGCTCTAATTATTCCACGACATAGTGTAATTTTCTAGATTTTCTCCTCGTAACATCCTAACATGTCTTATGGTATAAAAGATTATTTTCCAATAAAGCGAGAAAATGGAATATATAAATACCGAAATTCATATCCACAGAAATAGGCGTGGTAAAATTATTATATACACAAAATCCAGAGAAATAAGAGTGCAAAATTATTATATACACAAAATATAGTAAAAACTTTTTCTGGCAAAAATTGTTGGTGTTAGTAGTAGTAGAAAGGAAATAGGAGAAAAGCCTTTGCTTCGTTTGGCTATTTTTTGCTAGTAGAAGAGGAGGAGTGGGGGCCAATGAGGAGGTAGTTGTGCTAGTGGGCGGGCCACCCCCTATTAGCGAATTGTTTTCTTCAAATGCTGCCCCTTTACCCCTACTTTCCACCCAATTGCCACTCAAAGTATAAATTCAGATTCACTTTGTTGTGGGGCCTCACATAACTTGTCGTATTAGATGTTATGGTTCAATGCTTTGCAATTACTTAACCTACTACTAAGAGATATGCCAAAAAATTTACTTCGGATTCCACCTTTATTACTATTTTTTTCTTCGACATTCCACCACCTTTTCATGAATTTAAATGTAAAATAAATTTAAATCTAATCGTGTCTTGAGCATCACGGTGTCAGAACTTTACATTCAAAATAATTAGTTGAAAAGTAGAACCATATTAGTTCAAAATATTCCGCGGCATAGCGTAATATTACTAGATCTTCTCCTCGTAACGTCTTAACATGTCTTATGGCATAAAAAATTATTTTCCAAATAAAGCGAGAAAATGGAATATAGAAATATCGAAATTCATATCCACAGAAATAGGAATGGTGAAATTATTATATACACAAAATCCATGAAAATAGGAGTGGAAAAATTATTATATAAGCAAAATATAGAAAAAACTTATTCTGGCAAAAATTATTGGTATTAGTAGCAGTAGCAAGGAAATAGGAGAGACGCCTTTTCTTCGTTTGGCTATTTTTTGCTAGTAGAAAAGGAGGAGTGGGGGCCAGTGAGGAGGTGGCTGTGCTTATGGGCAGGTCACCCCCTATTAGCGAACGGTTTTCTTCAAATGTTTCCCCCTTATCCCTACTTTCCACCCATTTTCCACTTAAAGTATAAATTCAGATTCACTTTGTTGTGAGGCCTCACATAACTAGTAGTATTAGATGTTATAGTCCATTGCTTTGAAGTTAATTAACCTACTACTAAGAGACATGCCAAAAAATTTACTTCGGATTCCACCTTTATTACTTTTGTTTTCTTCGACATTCCACCACCTTTTAGTGAATTTAATAATAAAAGAAATTTAAAACTAATCGAGTCGTAAGTATCACGGTGTCAAAATGTTACAGTCAAAATAATGAGTTGAAAAGTAGAACCATATTAGCTCAAATTATTCCACGACATAGTGTAATATTACTAGATTTTCTCCTCGTAACGTCCTAACATGTCTTATGGTATAAAAGATTATTTTCCAATAAAGCGAGAAAATGGAATATATAAATACCGAAATTAATATCCACAGAAATTGGAGTGGTAAAAGTATTATATACAAAATCCATAGAAATAGGAGTGGAAAATTATTATGTACACAAAATATAGTAAAAATTTATTCTGGCAAAAATTAATTATTGGTATTAGTCGCAGCAGAAAGGAAATAGGAGAGAAGCCTTTTCTTCGTTTGGCTATTTTTTGCTAGTAGAAGAGGAGGAGTGGGGGAATATATAAATACAAATTAATATCCACGAAATTGGAGTGGTAAAAGTATTATATACAAAATCCATAGAAATAGAGGAGGTGGCTGAGCTTGTGGGGGGCCACCCCTTATTAGCGAATTGTTTTCTACAAATGTTGCCCCCTTACCTCAACTTTCAACCCATTTGTCACACAAAGGATAAATTCAGATTCACTTTGCTGTGAGGCCTCACATAACTTGTGCTATTAGATGTTATTGTTCAATTCTTTGCACTTACTTAACCTACTACTAAGAGACATGCCAAAATATTTACTTCGGATTCCACCTTTATTACTATTGTTTTATTTGACATTCCACAAAATCCAAAGAAATGGGAGTTGCAAAATTATTTTATACGCAAAATATATTAGAAACTTCCAATTTGTAACTCAAAGTATAAATTTTGATTCACTTTGTCGTGAGGCCTCACATAACTAGTAGTATTAGATGCTATAATCCATTACTTTGCAGTTACTTAACCTACTACTAAGAGACATGCTAAAAAATTTACTTCGGATTCCTCCTTTATTACTATTGTTTTCTTCGACATTCCACCACCTTTTAGTTAATTTAATAGTAAAGAATTTAAAACTAATAGAGTCTTAAGCATCACAGTGTTAGAACTTCACAGTCAAAATAATGAGTTGAAAAGTAGAACCATATTCGCTCAAATTATTCCATGGCATAGTGTAATATTACTAGATTTTCTCCTGTTAACGTCATAACATGTCTTATGGTATAAAAGATTATTTTCCAAAACAGTGAAAAAATGGAATATATAAATACCGAAATTCAAACCCACACAAATAGGAGTGGTAAAATTATTATATACAAAATCCACAGATATAGGAGTGGCAAAATTTTTATATACACAAAATATAGTAAAAACGTATTCTGGTAAAACTTATGGGTATTAGTTGCAATAGCATGGAAATAGGAGAGACGCCTTTTCTTCGTTTGGCTGATTTTTGCTAGTAGAAGAGGAGGGGGGCAGTGAGGGGTGGCTTTTCTTGTGGGCGGGCCACCCCTATTAGCGAATTGTTTTCTTCAAATGTTGCCTCCTTACCGCAACTTCCCACCCATTTGTCACTCACAGTATAAATTCAGATTCACTTTGTTGTGAGGCCTCATATAACTAGTGTTATTAGATGTTATAGTCCTTTGCTTTGCAGTTACTTAACCTACTACGAAGAGACATGCCAAAAAATTTACTTTGGATTCCACCTTTATTACTATTTTTTTCTTCGACATTCCACCACCTTTTAGTAAATTTAATAGAAAAAGAAATTTAAAACTAATCGAGACTTAAGCATAACGGTGTCAGAACATTATAGTCAAAATAATGAGTTGAAAAGTAGAACCATATTAGCTCAAATTATTCCACGGCATAGTGTAATATTACTAGATTTTCTCCTCGTAACGTCCTAACATGTCTTATGGTATAAAAGATTATTTTCCAATAAAGCAAGAAAATGGAATATATAAATACCGAAACTCATATCCACAGAAATAGGAGTGGTAAAATTATTATGTACAAGATCCACAGAAATAGGAGTGGCAAAATTATTATATACACAAAATATAGTAAAAACTTATTCTGGCAAATATTATTGGTATTTGTAGCAATAGAAATGAATAGGAGAGACGTCTTTTCTGGCTATTTTTTGCCTGGTAGAAGAGGAGGAGTGGGGGCTAGTGAGGAGGTGGTTGCGCTTGTGGGCGGGCCATCCCCTATTAGCGAATAGTTTTCTTCAAATGTTGCCCCATTACCCCTACTTTCCACCCATTTGTCATTAAAGTATAAATTCGGATTCACTTTGTTGTGAGGCCTCACATAACTGGCAGTATTAGATGTTATAGTCCTTTGCTTTGCAGTTACTTAACCTACTACGAAGAGACATGCCAAAAAATTTACTTCTGATTCGACCTTTATTACTATTGTTTTCTTCGACATTCCACCACCTTTTAGTGAATTTAATTGAAAAACAAATTTAAAACTAATCGAGTCTTAAGCATCACGGTGTCAGAACATTACAGTCAAAATAATGAGTTGAAAAGTAGAACCATATTAGCTCAAATTATTCCACGGCATAGTGTAATATTGCTAGATTTTCTCCTCATAACGACATAACATGTCTTATGGTATAAAATATTATTTTCCAATAAAGCGAAAAAATGGAATATATAAATATCGAAATTCATATCCAGAGAAATAGGAGTGGTAAAATTATTCTATACAAAAAATCCATAGATATAAGAGTGGTAAAATTATTATATATACAAAATATAGTAAAAACTTATTTTGGCAAAAATTATTGGTATTAGCAGCAGTAGCAAGGAAATAGGAAAGATGCCTTTTCTTCGTTTGGCAATTTTTTACTAGTAGAAGAAGAGGAGGGGGGGGGGGGGGGGAATGGTTGTGCTTGTGGGCGGGCCACCGCCTATTAGCGAATTGTTTTCTTCAAACGTTGCCCCCTTACCGCTACTTTCCACCCATTTGTCACTCAAAGTATAAATTCAAATTCACTTTGTTTTGAGGCCTCACATAACTAGTGTTATTAGATGTTATAGTCCTTTGCTTTGCTATTACTTAACCTACTACTTAGAGACTTGCAAAAAAATTTACTTCGGATTCCACCTTTATTACTTTTGTTTTCTTCGACATTCCACCACCTTTTCGTAAATTTAATCGAAAAAAGAAATAAAAAAATAATCGACTCTTAAGCATCACGGTGTCAAAATGCTACAGTCAAAATAATGTGTTGAAAAGTAGAACCATATTAGCTCCAATTATTCCACGGCAGAGTGTAATATTACCAGATTTTCTCCTCTAACGTCCTAACATGTCTTATGGTATAAAAGATTATTTTCCAATAAAGCAAGAAAATGGAATATATATATATATACCGAAATTCATATCCACAGAAATAGGAGTGGTAAAATTATTATGTACAAGATCCACAGAAATAGGAGTGGCAAAATTATTATATACACAAAATATAGTAAAAACTTATTTTGGCAAATATTATTGGTATTTGTAGCAGTAGAAATGAATAGGAGAGACGTCTTTTCTGGCTATTTTTTGCCAGTAGAAGAGGAGGAGTGGGGGCAAGTGAGGAGGTGGTTGCGCTTGTGGGCAGGCCATCCCCTATTAGCGAATAGTTTTCTTCAAATGTTGCCCAATTACCCCTACTTTCCACCCAATTGTCACTAAAGTATAAATTCAGATTCACTTTATTGTGAGGTCTCACATAACTGGTAGTATTAGATGTTATAGTCCTTGCTTTGTAGTTACTTAACCTACTACGAAGAGACATGCCAAAAAATTTACTTCAGATTCGACCTTTATTACCATTGTTTTCTTCGACATTCCACCACCTTTTAGTGAATTTAATTGAAAAACAAATTTAAAACTAATCGAGTCTTAAGCATCACGGTGTCAGAACATTACAGTCAAAATAATGAGTTGAAAAGTAGAGCCATATTAGCTCAAATTATTCCACCGCATAGTGTAATATTACTAGATTTTCTCCTCATAACGACATAACATGTCTTATGGTATAAAATATTATTTTCCAATAAAGCGAAAAAATGGAATATATAAATATCGAAATTCATATCCAGAGAAATAGGAGTGGTAAAATTATTCTATACACAAAATCCACAGATATAGGAGTGGTAAATTTATTATATATACAAAATATAGTAAAAACTTATTTTGGCAAAAATTATTGGTATTAGCAGCAGTAGCAAGGAAATAGGAAAGATGCCTTTTCTTCGTTTGGCAATTTTTTGCTAGTAGAAGAAGAGGAGGGGGGAGGGGTGGGGGGGCAGTGAGGAGATGGTTGTGCTTGTGGGCGGGCCACCGCCTATTAGCGAATTGTTTTCTTCAAACGTCGCCCCCTTACCGCTACTTTCCACCCATTTGTCACTCACAGTATAAATTCAAATTCACTCTGTTGTGAGGCCTCACATAACTGGTGTTATTAGATGTTACAGCCCTTTGCTTTGCAGTTACTTAACCTACTACTAAGAGTGTTACACCCCGTAGTTTCGTATGTTGAAATTTATAAGTATTGATGGTTGTTTTAAGTACGGTTACTGGAGTTACCTTCAAGGATATATGATATTATATGCACCAACCTTATGGTTACGAGGGTCTAAGTTCATATAATAAGCTACGGAAGGATTGGAGGGCAAGTGGATCAAGGAAATTAAGTTTGTTGGATTGTATGGAAATATGAGGGGCAATTTTGGTCGAATTTTGAGAAAGAATATATTTTAGTATATGAGGAGTTTTGAAGCAAAGAAAAAGCCTAAATTGAAGTTCATGAAGTCTAGTTTCCAATGCAACAAACCGCTCGTCGATACTATGTCGGAGTAAAGAATTATGGACGTTACAAGTTAGGTGGGCAGAGCAGGGCGCGCTGCTACAGTGCTACAGTGCTACATGCTACAGTGCTACAGTGCCAACCAACTTTAACCCACTATATAAGGGCTAAAACCCCTCATTTTCAGTCCAACACACTCCAAATATTTCTCAAATTTTCTAGAAAATTCTCCTAACTTCCGCCCACTAAATTTTAACGCGAATTAAGTGAAATCTCCGGAATTAGGTCCGGATAGCTATAGTTGTGATTATAATATCGTATTGCGAGGAATCTTGGCTTGGATTAAGGGTGATAATTGGAGATATTGCGGCTCTAGTGGGTGAAAGGTATGAATTTTCCCTTATTTATATTGGTTTAGGTTTATTTGTGGAGGAAAAGTTATTAAATGATCGTATAATGAATTTGTTGGTTTGAAAATTGGAGAAATATCGTGTGGGATGTTTTATGGAATATATCGGTATTGATAATGTTGATGTTGATGTTGGTATTATTTTTATTGTTGTTGTTTGCTGGATTATAATTTCGGGCTAGGCATATAAACAGGGGAGATGCTGCCCGAATTTCGGTAGATTCTAAAGGGATTTTATTTAAATGCTTAAGACAAGTGTATGATGGTGAGCCTAATAATAGTATGAATGGTTTTACATGTAGAGTTACGAGCTTGGAAGGATAACCATTGAGTAACTAAGAAGACCGAAAGGTATGTTAAGGCTAAACCCTTTCTTTCTAAAGGCATAATTCTTTTGTTATAAACCTTTGCGCCATATCCATAATGTCATTGCTTCCACAAATGTTAGAATCTATGAGCCTTATGACTTGTATAATATTGTTGAGCTATTCACGAAATTCGAGATTATTCATTGTTGTCGATCTCGCCTTATGATTTGCTCCTTCAAGGTGAGATGTGATCATGATGGCGGTTCCATAAGAATAATCCAATGAGATGAGAAATGTGTACTTAGGTAATGTCTAGTGGGACATGAATAATGTGCTAGCGGAGGATTCCTAAGAATTCCTAATAGCCAGAGATGTGCTTATAAGTCTTATATGATTATGCAGACACTGCGGGTTAAGTGATGACCATGAGAAGTGCATATAGATTACTTGTAGAAGTTTGATTATGATGTCGATTATAGTTACCACTGGTCTATGACTAGTCGGGAAGATGTTACCACCGGGCAATGGCTGGTTGGCCAGATATGTATTTACCACTGGTCTACGACCAGTTGGGCAGTTATGAATTACCACCATGCTACGGCCGGTTGGGCAGTTATTACCACCGTGCTACGGCCGGTTGGGCAGTTACCACTGATCAGTCGGGCAGTTGCGCTCTCCTATCGGGCGATAATTGGATGGGCGATTACCACCGGGCTATGGTCGGTCGGGTAGTTACCACTGGTCAGTTGGGCAGATAGAGATTACACCAGAGAGACATGCTAGCTAGGATCACAGTATAATACACAGATATAGTGAATGATATGAGAGCATAAAGAGACATATGTACTAGATTCTCATTAAAAAGTCAGAAATGCCAAGTTGATGCTTATCTTTCCTTCCTGCAATTTACATATATTTATTATGTTACATTTACGCATACATACTCGGTACATTATTCGTACCGACGTCCTTTCTTGGACGGCTGCGTTCGTGCCCGCAGTGTAAATAGACGGCAGACGAGGATCTTTCGCGGCAGTACTTTCGGTACTAGTTTTGATTGGTGGGCTCCACTTCTTCTGGGAACATTATCGAGTCGGCTCTATATATATATATATATATATATATATATATATATATATATATACATAACTTGTGTTAAGGGTATGTCGGGGGCCACCCTGACTTGTATACTTAAGTCATGTTCATAAAGGCTTTGCAGACAGTTCCTGCGTATAGCTTAGTTATGTTGTGTCAATAGTTATGTTGGCATCGTAACCCATTGCACATATATTTATGCATGATATTATGTTCATATTTAGCTCTTAGCCGTATTTATGCCATTTGAGACAAGAAAGATGCAAGTTATAAGTTGGTTCGCTCGGTTCCCGTAGGGTGCCCGGTGACAGTCACGCCTTACCAAGGGTGGGGTATGACAAAGAGACATGCCAAAAAATTTACTTCGGATTCCACCTTTATTACTATTGTTTTCTTCGACAATCCACCACCTTTTAGTGAATTTAAATGTAAAAGAAATTTAAAACTAGTCAAGTCTTGAGCATCACGGTGTCAGAACTTTACATTCAAAATAATGAGTAGAAAAGTAGAACCATATTAGTTCAAAATATTCCACGGCATAGTGTAATATTACTTGATTTTCTCCTCGTAACGTCCTAAAATGCCTTATGGTATAAAAGATTATTTTCCAAATAAAGCGAGAAAATGAAATATAGAAATTCTGAAATTCATATCCACAGAAATAGGAATCGTAAAATTATTATATACACAAAATCCAGAGAAATAAGAGTGGCAAAATTATTATATACACAAAATATTGTAAAAACTTTTTCTGGCAAAAATTATTGGTATTAGTAGCAGTAGCAAGGAAATAGGAGAGACGCCTTTTCTTCGTTTGGCTATTTTTTGCTATAGAAAAAGAAGGAGTGGGGGCCAGTGAGGAGGTGGTTGTGCTTATTGGTGGTCCACCCCCTATTAGCGAATAGTTTCCTTCAAATGTTGCCCCTTTACCCCTACTTTCCACCCATTTGCCACACAAAGTATAAATTTAGATTCACTTTGTTGTGAGGCCTCACATAACCAGTAGTATTAGATGTTATAGTCCGTTGCTTTGAAGTTAATTAACAACCTACTAAGAGACATGCCAAAACATTTACTTCGGATTCCCCCTTTATTACTATTGTTTTCTTCGACATTCCACCACCTTTTCGTGAACTTAAATGTAAAAGAAATTTAAAACTAATCGAGTCTTGAGCATCACGGTGTCAGAACTTTACATTCAAAATAATGAGTTGAAAAGTAGAACCATATTAGCTCAAAATATTCCACGGCATTATTGTAATATTACTAGATTTTCTCCTCGTAATGTCCTAACATGTCTCATGGTATAAAAGACTATTTTCCAAATAAAGCGAGAAAATGGAATATAGAAATATCGAAATTCATATCCACAAAAATAGGAGTGGTAAAATTATTATATACACAAAATCCATAGAAATAGGAGTGGAAAAATTATTATATACTCAAAATATAGTAAAAACTTATTCTTGCAAAAATTATTGGTATTAGTAGCAGTAGCAAGGAAAATAGGAAAGACGCCTTTTCTTCGTTTGGCAATTTTTTGCTAGTAGAAGAAGTGGAGGGGGGCCCAATGAGGAGGTGGGGCGTGCTTGATTACCGCCAGGTTAACGAGGTCACTATCTAGAACAATTGTCCTATGCCTCGTATAGATGATTTGTTTGACCAGCTTCAGGGCGCTTTGGTATTTTCGAAGATTGATTTGCGTTTCGGCTATCACCAGTTGAAGATCAGGGCGGAGGATATTCCAAAGATAGCCTTTCGGACGAGATATGACCACTATGAGTTTCTAGTGATGTCTTTCGGGCTTACCAATGCCCCGATTGCATTTATGACTTTGATGAATGGCATCTTTAGGCCATTCCTTGACTTCTTTGTGATTGTATTTATTGATGACATCTTGGTGTATTCCAAGAGTAGAGAGGAGCATGAGAACCATCTTCGTACGTTCTTGGGTTATTGAAGAAACATAGCTTGTTTGCTAAATTTTCTAAGTGTGTGTTCTGGTTGGAGTCTGTAGCATTCTTGGGCCACGTGGTGTCCAAAGAGGGGATTATGGTTGATCCCAGAAGATTGAGGCTGTGAGGGGTTGGGCGACGCCCACTACTGTTACTGAGATTCAAAGTTTTGTGGGGTTTGGCCAGTTATTACCGTCGCTTTGTGAAAGGTTTTGCTGCCATTGCTTCATCCTTAACCATATTGACTCAGAAGGATGTTCTCTTCCACTGGACGGATGATTGTGAGGAGAGCTTTCAAAAGCTCAAGCTTTTTTTGACTACAGCCCCGATCCTAGCCCTACCAGTGGAAGGTAAGGATTTCGCTGTCTATTGTGATGCTTCTTGTATGGGTTTGGGAGCGGTGTTGATACAGGAAGGTAGAGTGATAGTTTATGTCTCGCGTCAGTTAAAGGTTCATGAGAAGAATTATCCTACCCATGATTTGGAGTTGTTGGCCGTAGTCTTTGCCTTGAAGCTTTGGAGGCACTATTTGTACGGTGTTCATTGTGAGGTTTTCACTGATCACCATAGTCTTCAACATGTGTTTACTCAAAGAGATCTTAATTCCAGGCAGCGCCGATGGATGGAGCTCCTGAAGGACTATGACATCTGTATTTTGTATCATCCCGATAAGGGCAATGTGGTGGCTGATGCCTTGAGTTGCAAGGCAGTGAGTATAGGGAGTTTAGCTCGGTTGATTGTCTCCGAGAGTCCGTTGGCCATGGAGGTTCGGACTCTGGCCAATAGTTTCTTCCGTCTTGATATTTCAGCCCCGGGCAGGATTTTGGCTTGTATAGAGGCGAGGTCATCCTTATTGAATCGGATCAGGGCTCATCAGTTTGAGTATACTCAGTTGAGCAAGATCTAAGATAGGGTCTTGAGAGGTGAGGCCAAGGAGGACGTGATTGATTCTGAGGGCATTCTGCGGATTAGAGGACGCATGTGCGTTCCTCGTGTCGATGATCTGATTCAGTTAATTTTATCTAAGGCCCATAGCTCACGCTATTCCATTCATCCGGGGGCGACTAAGATGTACCGTGATTTGAGATAGCACTATTGCTGGCGTCGTATGAAGAGAGATATAGTTGATTTTGTGGCTAAGTGTGGAAATTGTCAGCAGGTAAAGTATAAGCACCAGCGACCCGATGGGGTGCTTCAGAGGATGCCCATTCCCGAGTAGAAGTGAGAGAGGATTACCATGGATTTCATCATGGGTCTTTCGAAGACCCTTGGCAAGTTCGATTCTATCTGGGTGATTGTGGATCGGTTGACTAAGTCCGCTCACTTTGTTCCAGTTCAGGTTTCCTATATCGCGGAGAAGTTAGCTAAGATGTATATTTGGGATATTGTGAGATTACACAGGATTCCTATTTCTGTTGTAGCCGATCGGGGTACTATCTTCACTTTTCGATTCTGGAGGGCATTTCATGAGGAGTTAGGTACCCGATTGGACCTTAGTACAACTTTTCATCCCCAGTCCGATGGCCCGTCAGAGCTGACCATTCAGGTGCTCGAGGACATGTTGAGAGCGTGTGCTATTGATTTTGGTGGTCATTAGGATCAGCACACTTGCCCTTGGTAGAGTTTGTGTATAATAACAGTTATCATTCGAGTATTGGCATGGCGCTTTTTGAGGCCTTATATGGTAGGAGATGTAGATCTATGATTGGTTGGTTTGATGGGTTCGAGGCTCGACCTTGGAGCACGGATCTATTGAGAGAGTCTCTTGATAGAGTGAGAGTTATTCAGGCAAAGCTTTTGGCAGCCCAGAGTCGGCAAAAGATGTATATGGACTGGAAGGTCCGGGATTTGAAGTTTGCTATTGGTGACCAGGTTCTATTGAAGGTTTCGCCCATGAAGGGTGTTATGAGGTTTGGTAAGAGGGGCAAATTGAATCCCAGGTATATTGGTCCGTTTGAGATTGTGGATTGTATCGGTGATGTAGCTTATAAGTTGGCATTACCACCAGGCTTGGCGGGAGTTCACCCTATTTTTCATATCTCAATGCTGAATAAGAACCATGCCGATGGTACCTACATTTTCCGTTGGGATTCTATATTTCTTGATGAGAATTTGACTCATGAGGAGGAGCCTATTGTGATCTTGGATAGGCAAGTTCGAAAGTTGAGGTCAAAAGAGATTGCTTCTGTGAAGGTGAAATGGAAGCACCGTCCTGTTGAGGAGGCAACCTGGGAGACCGAGGCCGACATGCGTAGCCGATACCCCCAGTTGTTCTCTGATTAAGGTACTTCCCCGCTTTTCTTCTTTTCTTCACTCGAGGACGAGCGACAATTCAATTGGTATCTGATGTAACGACCCGTTTGGTCGTTATAGTCTTTCCGACGTTTTTCGCTCGTTCCCGAGCATTGATTAGCTCACTTTAGACCTGAGGGGACCGTTAGCATGCTTCCCAAGGTGGTTGGACCGGATTTGGGCAACTTTTGTGAAATATAGCCTTAAAGCGAAAATGGTTAACCCAAAGTTGACTTTTGGGTAAACGGACCTTTTTCAGAATTCTGTCAATTTCGAGAGATCCAGATAGTCGTTTAGGACTTGTGGGCATAATTGGTTAGGTTCTCAATGCACTCGGATGCATTTCGGGACTTGGGTTAGGAAATTAGAATTAAGGCATCGGGGGTTGACTCGGTCAACGAGGCCTCCGTTGGAAACTCCGAGGCCACAAGAGTGTTCATAGCATATTTTTATATGGGTCTGTGTGTATGGGTTGTGAACAGATGGCCTCAAGAATGGCCCGGGATCTAGATTGAAGACTTAGAAAAAATAGGGGGAATTCTCGGTGTCCGCGTAGCACCGTGCAATACGGCTTGTTGCGGTGTGTAGGCCGGCGGCCGGCCACGTGTAGTATTGGCCATACCGTTGTGGCCGCTTAGACCCTCATTATTTCCCATCTCGATATTTGAGCTTGAGGAAACTATTCTTAAGGATATTTGAAGGAGAATCTTGGAGGTAAATTTTGCTTATTACTTCTCTCTTCCTTAATCAGAACCATATTAGATTTCCTCCTTCCCTCTAATAACCCTTAGTAATGAAAATCTGGAAGAGGGTTTTGATGAACACTTTCTCTAAGCTTGGAAATGATAAATTGATGATGTTTATATTAAAATTTGATGAATCTAAGCTTATTAATCATTTATCTTCCTCTTTTAGCGTTGAATTTCGTAATCAAAGACTTAGGGTTTATACAAATTTAAAACTAATCGAGTCTTAAGCATCGCGGTGTTAGAACATTACAGTCAAAATAATGAGTTGAAAAGTAGAACCATATTAGCTCAAATTATTCCACGGCATAGTGTACTATTACTAGATTTTCTCCTTGTAACGACGTAACATGTCTTATGGTATAAAAGATTGTTTTCCAATAAAGCGAAAAAATGGAATATATAAATACTGAAATTCATATCCACAGAAATAGGAGTGGTAAAATTAATGTATACACAAAATCCACAGATATAGGAGTGGCAAAAATATTATATACACAAAATATAGTAAAAACTTATTTTGGTAAAAATTATTGGTATTAGTAGCAGTAGAAAGAAATGGGAGAGACGGCTTTTCTTCGTTTGGCTGATATTTTCTAGTACAAGAGGAGGTTGGGGGGGCAGTGAGGAGGTGGTTATGCTTGTGGGCGGGCCACCCCCTATTAGCGAATTGTTTTCTTCAAATGTTTCTCCCTTACCCCTATTTTCCACCCATTTATAACTCAAAGTATAAATTCAAATTCACTTTGTTGTGAGACCTCACATAACTAGTGTTATTAGATGTTATAGTCCAAAAAATCACTTCAAATTCGACCTTTACTACTATTGCTTTCTTCAACATTCCACCACCTTTTAGTGAATTTAATTGAAAAACAAATTTAAAACTAATCGAGTCTTAAGCATCACGGTGTCAGAACAATATAGTCAAAATAATGAGTTGCAAAGTAGAACCATATTAGATCAAATTATTCCACGGCATAGTGTAATATTACTAGCTTTTCTCCTCGTAACGTCCTAAAATGTCTTATGGTATAAAAGATTATTTTCCAAATAAAGCGAGAACATAGAATATAGAAATATCGAAATTCATATCCAAAGAAATAGGAGTCATAAAATTATTATATACACAAAATCCAGAGAAATAAGAGTGGCAAAATTATTATATACACAAAATATTGTAAAAACTTTTTCTGGCAAAAATTATTGGTATTAGTAGCAGTAGTAAGGAAAAAGGAGAGACGCCTTTTCTTCGTTTGACTATTTTTTGCTGTAGAAGAAGAGGAGTGGGGGCCAGTGAGGAGGTGGCTGCGCTTGTGGGCGGGCCACCCCCTATTAGCGAATTGTTTTCTTCAAATGTTGCCCTCATACCCCTTCTTTCCACCCATTTGCCACTCAAAGTATAAGTTCAGATTCACTTTTTTGTGAGGCCTCACATAACTAGTAGTATTATATGTTATAGTCCGTTGCTTTGAAGTTAATTAACAACCTACTAAGAGACATGCCAAAAAACTTACTTCGGATTCCACCTTTATCACTATTGTTTTCTTCGACATTCCACCACCTTTCATGAATTTAAATGTAAAAGAAATTTAAAACTAACCAAGTCTTGAGCATCACGGTGTCAGAACTTTACATCTAAAATAATGAGTTGAAAAGTAGAACCATATTAGCTCTAAAGATTCCACGGCATATTGTAATATTACAAGATTTTCTCCTCTTAGCAGCGTAACATGTTTTATGCTATAAAATATTATTTTCCAAATAAGGCGACAAAATGGAATATAGCAATACCGAAATTCATATCCACAGAAATAGGAGTGGAAAAATTATTATATATAAAATCTATAGAAATTAGAGTGGCTAAATTATTATATACACAAAATATAGTAAAAACTTATTCTGGCAAAAATTATTGGTATTTGTTGCCGTAGAAAGAAAAGAGGAGAGAAGCCTTTTCTTCGTTTGGTTATACTTTGCTGGTAGAAGAGGAGGACTGGGGCAGTGAGGAGGTAGCTGTGCTAGTGGGCGGGCCACCCCCTATTAGAGAATTGTTTTCTTCAAATGTTCCCCCCTTACCCCTACTTTCCACCCAATTGCCACTCAAAGTATAAATTCAGATTCACTTTGTTGTGAGGCCTCACATAAATTGTGGTATTAGATGTTATAGTTCACTGCTTTGCAGTTACGTAACCTACTACTAAGAGACATGCCAAAAAATTTACTTCGTATTCCACTTTTATTACTATTGTTTTCTTCCACATTCCACCACCTTTTAGTGAATTTAGATGTAAAAGAAATTTAAAACTAGTCGAGTCTTGAGCGTCACGGTGTCAGAACTTTACATTCAAAATAATGAGTTGAAAAGTAGAACCATATTAGCTCAAACTATTCCACGGCATAGAGTAATATTACTTTATTTTCTCCTTGTAACGTCCTAACATGTCTTATGGTATAAAATATTATTTTCAAAATAAAGTGAGAAAATGGAATATAGAAATACCGAAATTCATACCATAGAAATAGGAGTCGTAAAATTATTATATACACAAAATCCAGAGAAATAAGAGTGGCAAAATTATTATACACACAAAATAAAGTAAAAACTTTTTCTGGCGAAAATTATTGGCATTAGTAGCGGTAGCAAGGAAATAGGAGAGATGCCTTTTCTTCGTTTGGCTATTTTTTGCTAGTAGAAGAAGAGCAATGGGGACAAGTAAGGAGGTGGCTGTGCTTGTGGGCGGGCCACCCCCTATTAGCAAATAATTTTCTTCAAATGTTGCCCCCTTACCCCTACTTTCCACCCATTTGCCACTCAAAGTATAAATTCATATTCACTTTGTTGTGAGGCCTCACATAACTTGTAGTATTAGATGTTATAGTCCATTTGCTTTAAAGTTAATTAACAACCTACTAAGAGACACGCCAAAAAAAAAATTCTTCGGATTCCACCTTTATTACTATTGTTTTCTTCGACATTCCACCACCTTTTAGTAAATTTAATAGAAAAAGAAATTATAAACTAATCGAGTCTTAAGCATCACGGTGTCAGAACTTTACGGTCAAAATAATGAGATGAATAGTAGAATCATATTAGCTCAAAATATTCCACGGCATAGTGTACTATTACTAGATTTTCTCCTCATAACGTCGTAACATGTCTTATTGTATAAAATATTATTTTCCAATAAAGCGAGAAAATGGAATATATAAATACTGAAATCCATATCCACTGAAATAGGAGTGGTAAAATTGTTATATACAAAATCCACAGAAATAGGAGTGGAAAAATTATAATACACTCAAAATATAGTGAAACCTTATTCTGGAAACAATTATTGGTATTAGTAGCAGTAGAAAGGAAATAGGAGAGACGCCTTTTCTTCAGTTGGCTATTTTTTGCCAGTAGAAGAGGAGGAGCGGGGGCCAGTGAGGAGGTGGCTGTGCTTGTGGGCGGGCCACCCACTATTAGCGAATTGTTTTCTTCAAATGTTGTCCCCTTAACCTTACTTTCCACCCATTTGCTACTCAAAATATAAAATCAGATTCACTTTGTTGTGAGGCCTCACATAACTAGTACTATTAGATGCTATTGTCCATTGCTTTGCACTTACTTAAACTACTGCTAAGAGACATGCCAAAAAATTTACTTCAGATGCCACCTTTATTGCTATTGTTTTCTTCGACATTCCACCACCCTTTAGTGAATTTAATTGGAAAACAAATTTAAAACTAATCAAGTCTTGAGCATCACGGTGTCAGAACTTTACATTCAAAATAATGAGTTGAAAAGTAGAACCATATTAGCTCAAAATATTTCATGGCGTATTGTAATATTACTAGATTTTCTCCTCGTAATGTCCTAACATGTCTTATGGTATAAAAGACTATTTTCCAAATAAAGCGAGAAAATGGAATATAGAAATATCGAAATTCATATCCACAGAAATAGGAGTGGTAAAATTATTATATACGCAAAATCCATAGAAATAGGAGTGTAAAAATTATTATATACTCAAAATATAGTAAAAAATTATTGATATTAGTAGCAGTAGCAAGGAAAATATGAGAGATGCCTTTTCTTCGTTTGGCCATTTTTTGCTAGTAGACGAAGGGGGGGAGGGGGGGGGGGCAGTGAGGAGATGGTTGTGCTTGTGGGCAGGCCACCCCCTATTAGCGAATTGTTTTCTTCAAACGTTGCCCCCTTACCGCTACTTTCCACCCATTTGTCACTCAAAGTATAAATTCAGATTCACTTTGTTCTGAGGCCTCACATAACTAGTGTTATTAGATGTTATAGTCCTTTGCTTTGCTGTTACTTAACCTACTACTCAGAGACTTGCCAAAAAATTTACTTCGGATTCCACCTTTATTACTATTGTTTTCTTCGACATTCCACCACCTTTTAGTAAATTTAATAGAAAAAAAATTTAAAAATAATCGAGTCTTAAGCATCACTGTAATGACCTGTTTGGTAGTTTTGGCATTTTGGAGTCTTTTCCCCAAATTATCCTTTCCGTAGCTTGGAAATGATATTCTTGACTTGCGGGGATAGGTGGTACGATTATTTAATTGACGGGTAAATTTTAGAATTTATCTATCTAATGTGTGTGAATAGTTTATTCATAGGAATTTTATGTGCACTTATATAAGGTATAAGTTGGTGAATAATGTAATTTACTACATGGGTCAATTTTTACCTTATACATATTGGTTGAGTAGTGATTGATGGAGAAAGCATGATAGGCCTTGAGGCATGGTGTGGAGGTAAATTCCATCTAGGTTGGTATTGTGAGCTGTTATGTGGGCTTGTCGCCATTATTGTGATACTGTTATGTGGGTTTGTCGCTATTATTGTGATACTGTTATGTGGGCTTGTCGCCATTATTGTGATACTGTTATGTGGGCTTGTCGCCATGGTTGTTATTTCATGCACTTGATATAATTCTCTCTCTCTCTCTCTCTCTCTCTCTCTCTCTCTCTCTCTCTCTCTCTCTCTCTCTCTCTCTCTCATATGAAGAGGAAGGTTATTACTGAGAAATTGAATATTGAATTGCATTCCATAGTATGAATCTGTGTAACCTATGATTGCAGTGATTATTGAGGTTGATTTCATGCGAGGCATGCATCCCATATTCCATCTGTTATTTGATGTGATTATCACCTAGTTGTATCTCTGTCACGTACTAGTTAACTCATCTCATGAAAAGGAAGGGTAATATTGATGATTGAATCGTGGACAATAATATGACTTGTACTTGTTGATTGCATATTGGTGATATTGTTGAGACTGATATCATGCATGACATGCTTTCATATTACTCTTATGTTGTCTTGATGGTGAGGTGAGTGATTGAGAGACTCCTAGGTTTTTGCTGGAGATTGAGAATAATTGATAGCTTCCGAGGTTTCTGCCGGAGAGCACGAGTGGTACATGGACTTCGCGGGTCCCCCATGGGTCATGACTATGAGGCATTGCCATAGCATGTGTGTATGAGAGTGGAGCGTGAGAGGTGACTACTGTATTTCATAGCACGGCATTGCACTGCATTCCATTTGAATTGTTATTCATGTCATTGCATGGCACATTCTCTGATTGATTCTTCATTGGTGAATTATTGAGTTGTTGTTGTTTGTAAGTATTTATTTTAGAGGCTTTATGGACTTGAGGTTTAGAGATTTCCACCCAGGCTAATAACCTGAGACATTGAAATCCCTTGTGACTATTGTTACTGCAAGACTTCCATATTTGCTAGAGTTGTGACGGTGTTTGATAACTTATCTGCTTACTTGTTAGTTGCTTCTTATCTATATGTGTGAACTAACCATTGTCGGCCTATGATACTTGCGAGCCTTGTGTTGTGCTCATACTACTCTTGCTACACTTCTTGTGGAGTGTAGAGTTGTTTTCAGGTGATGTTCGGAGTCTCGCGACCGTTTCGAGGCATTCGTCAGAGGCGTTTAGGTGAGCTATTTGAGATCTTGCAACCCAGAGTCTCTTCTTAGATTTTTGTTGTTTCTTATCCTTAAACAGAAGTCGTATCCAGTTTGAGTCTGTTATTTACTTCAAATTGTAAACTTCTTGGAAGCTTTTGTACAAGTCTAGACCACGTTTTGGGAATTTCTTATAATAAAAGTAATTCTTCCGCATTGGTTTTAATACTTAAACTATTGGAGTATGTTTACATATTGTTATTCCGCATGTTGTATCAAATTGAGGTAGTTAGGGGAAGGGTTCGCCCACTAGGGGGTTAGTGTAGGTGCCCGCATGATCCGTGATTTGGGTCGTGACAAATTGGTATTAGAGCTCTAAGTTCAGTGGTCTCACGAGTACAAGAGCAATGTCTAGTAGAGTTTTGAGGAATGGTACGTAGACGTCCGTACCTATCCTCGAAAGGCTATAGGGCATTTAGGAAACTTCCATTCTTTCATTCCTTTCATGCTACTTCATTCAAATTGGTATCTAGTCGATTCAAATTAGTATCTGAATTTTCCTTTGTTATTTTCTCACGGATGGTGAGAACTCGTCCTTAAATTCTTACCGTCACGACCCAATTTGCCTAGGCTGTGCGGGCACTTACCTTCCAACCTTGGTAAGCGAACCCTTATCCCAACAATGATCTAATACATAAATTGAAGAAAGTTAAGTAGCGGAAATACAGATATGTAAGTCTTATGGTATATATATATATATATATATATATATATATATATATATATATATATATATATATATATATATATATATAGTAGTAAAAGTGCGGAAGACAGTAAATACCTCCAAGGTCTAGTCTGAATAATACAAGAGCATCTAGGGAGAATAATACAATCAGTGAAGTACTAATACATAATGTCTATGTCTCGGAAATAAAGTAAGACATGAAATAGGAGAGTCTTCGAGGTCAGCGGACGCCATGCTCACCCTGGAAAACTCGAGTGGAAGCTGAAGAGTCGATCAACCACAGGTCAGAGAAGTAGATCCGACCTGGTACTCTACATTCATAAAAGAATGCAGCAAGTGCAGGTCAGTACAAACAACAGTACTGGTAGGCATCATAGGCCAACTAAGCATAGTTAACACAATTTAGAAAATAACGCAGATAAGCAAATAAACCAACCAAGCATATGACTATATAATCGCAACCAGATATCCGTCATCACTTATGTAAGCGTCTAATCCCAAATATGATAAGTCTGAGTATATCCGATCCAAACCAATCGCCACGATAGAATCATCACAATCCAATCATCACAACATAATCATCATGATCCAGTCGTCATCACATAATTATCACAATCCAATCATCACAACATCTTACCCAAGTCATAATGCAATGCAGTGCAATAATGGTATGAATGTGATGCCATGCCATGCAAATGAGGTGTACACATGTACTCCGGATGGAAATATCAAATATCAGTTTCATAAAATCAACGATTTCGGAATGGATCTTCGGACATCGGCCTTTTCATAATCATTCAAGTAAAAGAGTTTATCAAATATCAGTTTCGCTTAATCAATGATATCGGATCATCACCAGGTATCGGCCATGCATGATGAATATGAGAGAATGCGTGCAATGCATATGTCAATCATCAACAAGCAAGTTCAACATCACAAGTACCACAATGGGGTACGCCAACAAAGTATCAAATCATAATACCAACAGTGGGTATGCCAATATATATCAATAACTCAAGTACCAACAGTGGGTACGCCAACATATATCAATAACTCAAGTACCAACGGTGGGTACGCCAACATATATCAATGTACAAATATCAACATTGGGTATGTCAATTCTATCCAAATCAAGACGAAAAATAGAATTCAATGTCTACTAACTACACATGGCATCAAGCCAACATAATTGAACAATCAAGCACACAAACGGGGTAGCTAGTCCCAACACACATCAAGGCCCAACCTAAGGCAATATCTATCCCAACTTCATACCCGAAGGTTCACATGCGGTCTCTGACATCATAATCTAAATATGTGATTCACTATACAAAGTCTCACCAAAGGAAAACCATAACCTACCTGGACTGTCGAACCGCAACACCAACAAGTCACTTTTTTGCCTTGCCCTTCCTCTGAAGATCAGAACCAAAGTAGTCTAAGCATAATCGAATTCTATATTAGAAATCATGAAGAATGATACAATGATTGCTATGATATCAACTAGGTCACTTTTAACCCTAAAAATTAGGGAAATAGGCCCACAAGGGCAAAACGGGAAATTCGCGGGCAAAATACCAAATTAAGTATTAGGTGATCATAACCCAATCACTAATTATTGATTTAACTTAAGAATTGGCCTAAATCTGATTTCAAGTAAAAACCCCCAAATTGGGTATAAACCCTAAGTCTCCAAATCTGAAATTCAATGTTAAAAGTGGAAGATATATGATCAATAAGCTTAGATTCATCAAATTTTAGCATTAATATCATCAATTTATCATACATGACCCTAAGGAAAAGTTTCCCAAAACCCTCCTCCCAATTCCATCTCTAGGGAAATGTTAAAGGGAAGGGAAGAATCTAAAATGATTGTGATTAAGGAAGAGTATAAGATTAGGCAAAGTTTACATCCAAGAGTTTCTTCAAATTATCCCCAAGAACAGTTTCTTTAAGCTCCAATATCAAGCTATGAAATAATGAGGGTCTAAGACTTATTTAAGACACATTTAATGAAATATAACTGTCCGTCACTGCCAAGGCGGTTGGAATGCCGCTACGGCGCCTGAGTTACCGCCACGGTGGTATGGCCCTATTACACGTTACCTCCCTAGCGGTCATCACACCGCCACAGCGGTGCCGCTGGGGCGGCTCTGGTGTCGCCATTGCGGGCAACAGACACCAGAATTCCCAAAATTTTCTAAGTCTTCCATCGAAATTTTGGGTTATTCCCGAGACCATCTCTTCACAACCCGACCACTTACACCCATACAAAAATATGCTGCGAATGCGCTCGTGGACTCGAAATTCCCAACGGAGGTCTCGTTGACCGAGCTAACCCCCAATGCCTTAATTCCCATTTCTCATCCAATGTCCCGAAATGCATCCGAATGCATTAGGAACTGAACCAAATGCACATACAGGTTCTAAATGACCCTCCGGACCTCTCGAAATTGACAAAACTCCGAAAGAGATCCGTTTGCCCAAAAGTCAACTTCGGGTCAACCATTTTCACTTAAAGCCTATATTTTTACCAAAGTTGCCCGAATCCGGTCTAGATACCTCGGGAAGCATATCAACAGTCCCCTCGGGTCAAAAAAGGAGCTAATCAATGCTCGGGAGCCGGTAAAAATATCGAAAGAACTATAACGACCAAACGGGTTGTTACATCATATACCAATTGAACCGTTGCTCGTCTTCGAGTAAAGAAAAGGAAGAAAGTAGGGAAATACCTGAATCAGTGAATAACTGGGGATATCGGCTACGCATATCGGACTTAGTCTCCCAAGTATCCTCTTTCACAGGGCGGTGCTTCCACTGCACCTTCACAGAAGCAATCTCCTTTGACCTCAACTTCCGAACCTGCCTATCCAAGATCGCGATAGGCTCCTCCTCATAAGTCAAATTCTCATCAAGCAATATAGAATTCCAAAAGACAATGTAGGTACTGTCGGCATGGTATTTCTACAGCATTGAAACATGAAAAACTGGATGAACTCCCGTCAAGCCTAACAGTAATGCCAACTCATAGGCTACATCGCCGATACAGTCCATAATCTCAAACAGACCAATGTACCTGGGGCTCAACTTTCCCCTCTTACCAAACCTCATAACACCCTTCATGTGTGAAACCTTCAATAGAACCTGATCACCAATAGCAAACTTCAAGTCCCGGACCTTCCGGTCCGCATACATCTTTTGTCGACTTTGAGCCCGCCATGAGCACAGGCCGAATAACTCTCCTCTATCGAGGACTCTCTCAATAGATCCGTGCTCCAAGGTCGAGCCTCGAACCCATCAAACCAACCAATTGTAGATCTACATCTCCTTCCATATAAGGCCTCAAAAAGCGCCATGCCAATACTCGAATGATAACTGTTATTGTACGCAAACTCTACCAAGGGCAAGTGTGCTGATCCTAATGACCACCAAAATCAATAGCACACGCTCTCAACATGTCCTCGAGCACCTGAATGGTCAGCTCTAACTGGCCATCGGACTGGGGATGAAAAGTTGTACTAAGGTCCAATCGGGTACCCAACTCCTCATGAAATGCCCTCCAGAATCGAAAAGTGAAGATAGTACCCCGATCGGCTACAACAGAAATAGGGATCCCATGTAATCTCACAATATCCTGAATATGCATCTTGGCTAACTTCTCCGCGGTATAGGAAACTTGAAATGAAACAAAGTGAGCGAACTTAGACAATCGATCTACTATCACCCAAATAGAATCAAACTTGCCAAAGGTCTTCGGCAGACCCGCAACAAAATCTATGGTAATCCTCTCCCACTTTCACTTGGGAATGGGCATCCTCTGAAGCACCCCATCGGGTCGCTGGTGCTCATACTTTACTTGTTGATAATTTCCATACTTAGCCATAATATCAACTATATCTCTCTTCATACGGCGCCACTAATAGTGCTATCTCAAGTCACGGTACATCTTAGTCGCTCCTGGATGAATGGAACAGCGAGAGCTATGGGCCTCAGATAAAATCAACTGAATCAGATCACTAACACGAGGTACGCACACGCGTCCTCTAATCCTCAAAATGCCCTCAGAATCAATCACGGCCTCCTTGGCCTCCCCTCTCGAAACCCTATCTCGGATCTTGCTCAACTGAGCATCCTCAAATTGATGAGCCTTGATCCGATCCAATAACGATGATCTCGCCTCTATACAAGCCAAAATCCTACCAGGGGCTGAGATATCGAGACGGACGAAACTGTTGGCCAGAGTCTGGACCTCCATGGCCAACGAACGCTCGGAGACAATCAATCGAGCTAAACTTCCCATACTCACTGCCTTGCGACTCAAGGCATCAGCCACCACATTGGCTTTACCAGAGTGATACAGAATAGAGATGTCGTAGTCCTCCAGGAGCTCTATCCATCGGCGCTGCCTAGAATTAAGATCTCTATGGGTAAGCACATGCTGAAGGCTACGGTGATCGGTAAAAACCTCACAATGAACACCATACAAGTAATGCCTCTAAAGCTTCAAGGCGAAGACTACGGCCAACAACTCCAAATCATCGGTAGGGTAATTCCTCTCGTGAACTTTCAACTGACAGGAAGCATAAGCTATCACTCTACCCTCCTGCATCAACACCGCACCCAAACTTATACCGGAAGTATCACAATAAATAGCGAAGTCCTTGCCATCCACGGGTAAGGCTAGGATGGGGGCCGTAGTCAAAGGAAGCTTGAGCTTTTGGAAGCTCTCCTCACAATCATCCGTCCACTGGAAGGGAACATCCTTCTGAGTCAATCTGGTCAAGGACGAAGCAATGGCAGCAAAACCCTTCATAAAGCGACAGTAATAACTAGACAAACCCACAAAACTACGAATGTCAGTGACAGTAGTGGGCCTTGCCCAACCTCTCACAGCCTCAATCTTCTGTGGGTCAACCATAATCCCCTCCTTGGACACCACATGACCCAAGAATGCCACAGACTCCAACCAGAACTCGCACTTAGAAAATTTAGCAAACAAACTATGTTTCTTCAACAACCCAAGAACGGTACGAAGATAGCTCTCATGTTCCTCCCTACTCTTGGAATACACCAAGATGTCATCAATAAACACAATCACAAAAGAGTCAAGGAACGACCTAAAAATGCCATTCATCAAGGTCATAAATGTAGCTGGGGCATTGGTAAGCCCAAAAGACATCACTAAAAACTCATAGTGGCCATATCTCGTCCGAAAGGATGTTTTCGGAATATCCTCCACCCTGATCTTCAACTGGTGATAGCCGGAACGCAAATCAATCTTAGAAAACATCGAAGCACCCTGAAGCTGGTCAAATAGATCATCAGTACGAGGCATAGGGCAATTGTTCCAAATAGTGACCTTGTTCAATTGGCGATAATCAATGCACATTCTCGTGGTCCCATCTTTCTTCTTCACAAATAACATAGGAGCACCCCAAGGGGATATGCTCGGTCTAATGAACCCCTTGCTCAGTAAATCCTGCAATTGTTCCTTAAGCTCCCTCAACTCGGTAGGTGCCATCCGATATGGTGGTATGAAAATAAGACGACTACCCGGGTCCACGTCGACACAGAAATTAATATCACGATCGCGTGGCATACCCGGTAAATCTGATGGAAATACCTTCGCGAACACGTGCCAAATACGCTAAACACCCCTCACTTACTAACTTCTTCGCCCGAAAGAAGGAAATGATCTTCTTCGGAGCGAGACTAGGAGTACCTCTCCACTCAAGCCTAGGAATGCCCGGCATGGCTAAAGTGACTTTCTTGGCATGACAGTCCAAGATTGCATGGTACGGAGAAAGCCAGGACATACTCAATATAATATCAAAGTCCACCATATCAAGAATCATCAAATCTACCCAAGTGTCGTACCCCATAAAAGTAACCAAATAAGACTGGTAGACTCGATCAACAACCACAGAATCTCTGACCGGAGTAGACACATGAACAGGTATATCTATGCTATCATAGGGTAAATCCCAACCAATGGCACGAAATGCAGATACATAGGAATAAGTGGATCCAGGATCAAATAACATAGTAATAGATTGACCCTGAACATAAATAATAATTGTCGTCGCTACATGAAGGATCTCCAACCGGAGGCCTAGTTGCTCTTGCCCTCGCGGCCTCAACTCCCGCTGTACAGTCAATAATAGCCTGCAACGAAGCACCCTCAGCCTCAAGCTGGACACAGGGTAGCTGGAGAGGACCATCCAGCCAGCTAATGAACCACCGGATCCTACCGACCTCCGTCGGAATCAAGGGATAGGAGTAACGAGCCAGATAGGAGAAGGACAGTGCATAGGTAGCAACTGGCATGCCCTCCTGACGGAGGTTGAGGAACTGCCTCTGATGCTCGTCTCTCCACGAACGGGGTACGTATCTCTCTAGGAACACCCCATAGAACTACTCCCAAGTAAGTGGACGCGCGCCTGCGGGTCTACTGGCAAGGTAGTCTCTCCACCATGACCTCGCGCCACCGCTGAGTCGAAGAGTGACATACCTAATTTCGAGGGTATCCATAATCCCTGCTGCATGGAGTAGCTCGTGCGTGATCACGATGAACTCATAGGCATCCTCGTCTGGTGCGCCCATGAAAATCGATGGGGTCAACCTCATGTACATCCTCCGTGCTGGCGTGTCGTGAATCCTCACCATCTATGAGGGAAGAGGTAAAATTCAGATACTAATTTGGTCTTTTCAGATACCAATTTGAAAAAAGTAGCACGACGGAAAGAAAGAAAGTGAGATTTCCTAAATGTCCCATAGCCTCCCGCAGATAAGTACGGAGCTCATCGTACCGATCCACGAGAATCTACTAGACCCGCTCTTGTATTAAAGATCGGATAACCTAGGGCTCTGATACCAACTTGTCACGACCCATTTTGCCTAGGCTGTGCTGGCACTTACCTTCCCACCTCAGTAAGCGAACCCTTATCCCAACAATGATCTAATACATAAATTAAAGAATGTTAAGTAGCGGAAATACAGATACGTAAGTCTTATGACATATATATATATATATATATATATATATATATATATATATATAGAGAGAGAGAGAGAGAGAGTAGTAAAAGTGCGGAAGAGAGTAAATACCCCCATGGTCTAGTCTGAATAATACAAGAGCATCTAGGGAGAATAATACAATCAGTGAAGTACTAATACATAATGTCTATGTCTCGAAAATAAAGTAAGACATGAAATAGGAGAGTCTTCGAGGTCAGCAGACGCCATGCTCACCCTGAAAAACTCGAGTGGAAGCTAAAGAGTCGATCAGCCACGGGTCAGAGAAGTATATCCGACCTGGTACTCTGCATTCATAAAAGAATGCAGCAAGAGCAGGTCAGTACAAACAACAGTACTGGTGTCACGACCCATTTCGGGGTCGCGCGGGCACCTACCTTTTTTGCCTCGGTAGGCGAACCCTCTCATTGATTATACATCAATTAAGTAAAGGCGAATCATTTAAATCAATAGATACTTAGAAATTCAGCGAAAACTTCATAATACATGCAATAAACTCAAGATTTAATATAATTACAACGATGTAACAAATACAGACTCGATCCAACATTCCATGACCTGGTCTAGACTAGTACAAGAGCGACTAATGATTTCAGAATTACCACTACATTCTAAGACTCAACCTCCATCCCGAAATGAAATGGGAGGAGGCCATCCAGATAAGCACCGCGTATTTCCACATATGCTTCGATCAATCACCTGAAACAATCTACACCCCAAAGAGGGTGTAGCAAGTGCAATATCAGTACAAACCACGCGTACTGAGTAAGTATCATAGGCCGATAATGGTTAGTAGCACATATCAGTAAAAGAATTCACAGATAAACATGATAACAACTCAATCAAGTCATACGGCCATCTACCACACACTGTATATCAATACCCTTGAGCATTAATTTCACTTGAAAGATTCACCAGTCAAACTCACAACGATATCGGAACTCACATATCATTAAATTGATCGTCTCAGTCTAGTAGTCAATTCATCATTAAGACACCCGTTATCCTACAACACATAGAGACCAAACATATAACTAATCTTACAGACGGTCTAGAGGATACCTCAATAAGTTCAATCAATAAATCCAGATCCAAGTACACGTCATTGCCTAAGTAAAGCATCTAATCCCAAATGTGCCAAGTCTGAATAAATCAATAGTGATCCAATCATCACAAGTAAACACCAAATCATCTCAAACAAGCCATAACGCAACGCAAGGCAAGATGTATCAATGCAATGCAATGCAAGATGTATGGATGAAATGCCATGCCATGCAAATAAGGTGTACACATGTACTCCGGACGGAAATATCGACGTCTCGGTAGCACAACCCAGTGCGATTGGCGAAGTCTGAGCGCCACCCGTCCCGAATCTTTGCCAAACAGATAGACGGGACCCTGGATAATTGCTTATAGGGGAAGTCTCACCGGCACCACTCTAGGGGACTCGCGGAGCCCATGCACTACAATCGATTTCGGAATAACATCGAAATTGGCCATACAACAACGATGCCCGAATATTACCATAGGACATCGGCCTCCTCACAATCACCCAAAAGAGTTTATCAAAATATCAGTTTCGCTCCATCAACGATACCGGATCATCACCGGGTATCGGCCATGCATCGTGAATATGAGAGAATGTATGCAATGCATATGTCAATGATTTCGGAATTGAACCTCGGACATCGGAGATACCGTTGACTAATTCAACTCCCGAGCGGTCAAAAACCAACTTTCCAACCTGATTTTCTTTAATCATCCGATGTTCGATCTCAACAAACAAAATATGCATCCACATGTAAAAATATGCTACGAACGCACCCGTGACCTCAGATTTCCCAAAGGAGATACCGTTGACTAAGTCAACTCCCAAACCTCAATAACCATTACCAAACCAAGTCCCAAAATGCACCCGAGTGTATTGGGAGCCTAACCAGTCCCACCAATGTGTCATAAATCAGTCTATGAACCTTTCGAAATCGATGGATCTCCGAATGAAATCCGTTCATCCAAAAGTCAACTCTCGGTCAAACTATTTTTGCTTAAAGCTAAATTTTTCTAAAAAACATTCCAAAGCCCAAAACGATGCCTAGGAAGTCATGACAACTATATTCTCGGGTTGAAATAGTTCTAACGGGACTTAGGAAAGGGTCAACGAGGGCAAAAATGGAAGAATCACGATAACGACAAAATGGGTCGTTACAACTGGTAGGCATCATAGGCCAACTAAGCATAGTTAACACAATTCAGAAAATAACGCAGATAAGCAAATAAACCAACCAAGCATGAGATAATATAATCACAACCGGGTATCCGTCATCACCTATGTAAGCATCTAATCCCAAGTATGATAAGTCTAAGTATATCCGACCCAAACCAATCACCATGGAAGAATCATCACAATCCAATCATCACAACATAATCATCACGATCTAGTCATCATCACATATCATCACAATCCAATCATCATAACATCTCACTCAAGTCATAATGCAATGCAGTGCAATAATGATATGAATGCGATACCATGCCATGCAAATGAGGTGTACACATGTACTCCGGACGAAAATATCGACGTCTTGATAGCACAACTCAGTGTGAATCGCGAAGTCTAAGTGTCACTCGTCCCGGATCTTTGCCCAACAGACAGACGGGACCCTGGCTAATTGGTCACAGGGGAAGTCTCACCGACACCACCCTGGGGGACCCGCAGAGTCCATGCACTAATAACAATTCTGGGATAACATCGGAATCGGCCATGCAACAACGACGCCCGAATATAACCATCGGATATCTGCCTGTTCACAGTCACTCAAATAAAAAAGTCTGTCAAATATCAGTTTCACAAATCAACAATTCCAGAATTGAACCTCGGACATCGGCCTTCTCACAATCACTCAAGTAAAAAAGTTCATCAAATATCAGTTTCATAAAATCAACGATTCCGAAATGGATCTTCGGACATCGGTCTTTTCATAATCACTCAACTAAAAGAGTTTATCAAATGTCAGTTTTGCTCAATCAACGATATCGGATCATCACCGGGTATCGGCCATGCATGATGAATATGAGAAAATGCGTGCAATGCATATGTCAATCATCAACAAGCGAGTTCAACATCACAAGTACCACAACGGGGTATGCCAACAAAGTATCAAATCATAATACCAACAGTGGGTATGCCAATATATATCAATAACTCAAGTACCAACAGTGTGTACGTCAATATATATCAATAACTCAAGTACCAACGGTGGGTACGCCAACATATATCCATGTACAAATATCAACATCAGGTATGTCAATTCTATCCAAATCAAGACGACAAATAGAATTCGATGTCTACCAACTACACATGGTATCAAGCCAACACAATTGGACAATCAAGCACACAAACGGGGTGGCTAGTCCTAACACACATCATGGCCCAACCAAAGGCAATATCCATCCCAACTTCATATCCGAAGGTTCACATGTGGTCTCCGAATTCATAATCTAAATATGTGATTCACTATATGAAGTCTCACCAAAGGTAAACCATAACCTAATTAGACTGTTGAACCGCAACACCAACAAGTCACTCTATTGCCTTGCCCTTCCTCTGAAGCTCAGAACCAAAGTAGTCTAAGCATAATCGAATTATATATTAGAAATCATGAAGAATGATACTAAGATTGCTATGATATCAACTAGGTCCCTTTTAACCCTAGAAATTGGAGAAACAGACCCACAAGGGAAAACAGGAAATTCACGGGAAAAATACCAAATTAAGTACTAGGTGATTATAAACCAACCACAAATTGTTGATTTAACTCAAGAATTGACCTAAATCTAATTTCAAGTAAAAACCCCCAAATTGGGTATAAACCCTTAGTTTCCAAATCTGAAATTCAATGTTAAAAGTGGAAGATATATGATCAATAATCTTAGATTCATTAAATTTTAGCATTAACATCATCAATTTATCATACATGACCCTAAGGGAAAGTTTCCCAAAACACTTCTCTCAATTCCATCTCTAGGGAAATGTTAAAGGGAAGGGAAGAATCTAAAATGATTGTGATTAAGGAAGAGTAAACGATTAGGCAAAGTTTAACTCCAAGAGTTTCTTCAAATTATCCCCAAGAATAGTTTCTCTAAGCTCCAATATTGAGATATGAAATAATGAGGGTATAAGACTTATTTAAGACACATTTAATGAAATATAACTGTCCGTCACAGCCACAGCGGTTGGAATGCCGCTACGGCGGCGCCGCTATGGCGGCTGAGTTACCGCCACAATGGTATGACCCTATTACACGTTACCACCCCAGCGATCATCACACCGCCACAGCGGTGCCGTTGGGGCGGCTCTGGTGCTGCCATTGCGGGCACCAGCCACTAGAATTCCCAAAATTTTCTAAGTCTTCCATCGAAATTTTGGGTTGTTCCCGAGGCCATCTGCTCACAATCCGACTACCTACACCCATACAAAAATATGTTGCGAACGCGCTCGTGGTCTCAAAATTCCTAACGGAGGTCTCGTTGACTGAGCCAACCCCCGATACCTTAATTCCCATTTCCCATCTAATGTCCCGAAATGCATCCGAATGCATTGGGAACCGAACCAGATGCACATACAGGTTCTAAACCACCCTCCAGACCTCTCGGAATCGATAAAACTCCAAAAAAGGTCTGTTTGCCCAAAAGTCAACTTTGGGTCAACCCTTTTTACTTAAAGCCTATATTTTCACCAAAGTTGCCTGAATCCAGTCTAGATACCTCGAAAAGCGTATCAACCGTCCTCTCGGGTCAAAAAAAGAGCTAATCAATGCTCGAGAGCGGCCAAAAACGCTGAAAGAACTACAACAACCAAACAGGTCGTTACACTTACGTAAGCTGTCGATATGACATAGCACAGTACGGTGCAAGATATGTTATTCTGATATGTACACTTGACCAAGTTTATCTTTTATCCATGAGTTAGACTCTTAGGTTCAGTATGGGGAGGTGGTATGATGATTCATAGGACTTTGTGACCTCCATGTCTTCAACGGTGAGTTGCTCGGAAGTCGAGGCAGTAATATTATGGTTTCACAAGAATGTATTGCACGAGATGTGATTTGTATTGGTAAGTTTCATCATTGTCAAGCTTATTGTGATGGTTTGTGGCACAAGTGTATCAGTGGCAAGTCAACAATTTAGCAACGGTAGAGTATTGATCTCAACATCAGGAAACAAGTGTAGCTTAGAGACGATCGTCGAATTTGACATGAAAATAGTGACCGTGTTAAGGTATTCAGAAAAGAGTTAAGGATAAGGATAGGAAAGGCGACTCTTGTGGTAAAGTGTAACGAGGTAAGATTTCTTAGGGTAAATTGGCAAGAGTACTTTTTGCCTTATGGGACGGAGGCGTAAGGAAAAGGATTTGGATAGATCAATCTCCGCTATAAGAAGGGAACAATTAGTATCTGGTGTGCTCGTCAGGATAAGGTTGCCAGATGCACAAAAGTGGATTCCGTATTTGGTTGTGAAAAGTTAAGTTGGGCTTCGACATGACAAAATGGTAGTGGTAGAGTAAGAACTAGTGGTTTGTGGGTCTCTTAAGGAAAATAGCAATCGGTTCTAGATCAGAAGGAAAGGTTACTTATAACAAGTGGGAACTTAAGGTATTGGGTAGCTGTGGTCCTGGTCCTACAGTAAGGGGTGCGTTCGCAGGGTCGTTGTGTTTAGAGGATTGGTACAAGGATCGTTTGAATCAAGAGCTTATCGATTTGAGAGTTATGTTCCGGTTATACATTATAGAATAGACGTAAGGGTTCATGGATGAGTTGGTATGTTCGATTTTGCTGTAGGCTAATGGGGCCAGTGGTTGACTAATAGAAATGACTCTAGTGATGAGCAAATGTGAAGTTTTAGAACTCAAGGAGTTTTTGGGTATTGCATCTAATCTTGGACAAGAGGTGTGGACAATGTATCTATTGTGTAAGTTTCGGCGAGTTCCTACTTCTACTGGTGTCACGACTCAGTTGAGTTGATCGAAGAAGAGGGTAGACCGCATGATTTGATTAAAGGCGTTCTAGTTCAAGAATTAACGATCGCCCTATGGATTATGAATCGGTTCAGTGGTGGTTTGGCATTGAATCGACAATGATTGTTCTTGTTAGGATAACCAAGATTGGTCAGTAATTCTAGTGGGAAGGCTTCTTGAAGAATGGTTCATGTGCTGCACCGGATTTAGAGTGGTTCTCAGTTTGAAGTTCGAATGAGGCAAAGAAAACTCTTGGTTGTTGAGTGAGCGGCATACTACTATCTCCATGGTTGACTCGGCTATTTCGCAGGACTTGTGATTTTTCGGTATACTTTTGAGTGGGTTCCAGTGATGGCCAGTCAGTGGCGGTGAATACAATCTGAACGGTACAGAGGAATTGAAGTAAGATAAAGGTATAGTTGGTCGAGAATTGGAAGGAACGAAGTATAGTTTGGGAAAAGGAAAGGATTCGGATTCGAAGCAACGATATTACGTAGGTCAGGTATGGATTGTGTTGTTATTGTCTTGCATCTTCCAGAAGAAGTATGATTGTTAAGTACGGTTAAAGAAGGAAGTCCACAATAATGGACTAAGTGTTGTGACAAAGTTCGGTAAGGTTTCATGATCAGTGACTGATGAAAAGCAAATTTCAGGTGACCGACATGTTAGGATTTATGGGGAGTGGCTTGTGTTATACCCAGATGGGTAATTCCATAGCACTCTTCAATGGGTGAGCTAGAGTGGTCTAACGGGAAGGAACTTTTGGGAATCTCTATAATTTGGAGGCTAGAGTTATATTTTCAAGATGAGACCGTATTCGTGGTAGTGGATTATGTTGTAGGTATTATAGACTGGATAGCTTGGGTGAGCATTTTGGGTATTAAGGTCTAGGAAGTAGTTGTGCGAGGTTTAGTGCAGAGATTGCAAGATTTGACACATTCAAAATTATTAAGGGTGTGTCAAGATGTTATAGTGGGAGATTCGACGGTTAAAAAGCGTATTAAATGAGGCCGCATGTTTTGCGTTGAAGTAATCAAAGTTGTGAGTGAGTTAAGTGGAAGCACGAGGAGAATTTGATATTTTTAGAGTTCATGGGGTTCTGTCAGATTTGCGTATCGGGTGAAGGTTGAAAAACATGAAGATTGCAATCTTAAGGTATAGTTTTTCGCTACTAAGTTGACGACTTGGATAGATTTCAGCTTTGGGAGTCGAGGGCGACAGTCGTGATTGACTATGCATGAGAAAAGGATTAGAATTGGTCGCCACAGATGTGTGATAGTTATAATAGGCTACATCGGTACTTAGTAATGATTTGAAGAGGTACAAATGGTTATGGGAAGCCTTTAGAGTGATCGGATATAGATAGATTTGGCTCGGCGAGGTAATCAGTGGGTATGTTTTTGTATAGTGAATTGAGGATTTAAAAGGCTGGGCGATGAATTTTAGCTAAGTGGGTTCAACAACGGATTACGGAACTAACATACTAGAACTAGTGCCAGCGGCTACGGATAAGATCAGTTTTGATGGAATTGCTTAGAGTTTTCTCAGATAAAGCAATGGCTTTTTCAAGCAAAAGGAAATCATGATCGGACTTGTGGCGTGTGTCTGTGTCTTTCTAAGGAATCTTGGTGCGAAAGACGGCTTTAGAAGGTGTGAAAGAAAGGTTAGTGAAATCATAATATTTTACCGATTCAGAGTCGGCTATGGTTGTGGTTATATCTAAAGGATTTGGTTGTGGTTATATCTAAAGGATTGTGGCAATTAGAGTGATAAATGGGGGAATCAAATGATTGCATACAGGGGTAGGATTATATCAAATCAGAGAACTCAAGCGGATACAGTTCTTATATTCGGGCATTAGTTGTGAAAGAAATTCCGAGTATGGAAAATATGAAAAATTGGGGCTTTGAGTAGTTAAAGAAAGTTTTGACTGATAAGGTGAACGAACAGTGATATCGGCGCATTTCTTGCCCCTGGAGGCTTCCTTGTGGTTATAATTAAGTGTCACGACCCATTTCGGGGTCGCGCGGGCACCTACTTTTCCCACCTCGGTAGGCGAACCCTCTCATTGACTATACATCAAATAAAAAAAGGCGATTCATTTAAATCAATAAATACTTGAAAATTCAGCGGAAACTTCTTAATATATGCAATAAACTCAAGATTTAATATAATTACAACGATGTAACAAATACAGACTCGATCCAACTTCCCATGACCTGGTCTAGATAGTACAAGAGCGACTAATGATTTTAGATTACCACTACATTCTAAGAATCAATCTCCGTCCCGAAATGAAATGGGAGGAGGCCTTCCAGATAGGCACCGCGTATTTCCACATATGCTTCGATCAATCACCTGAAACAATCTACACCCCAAAAAGGGTGTAGCAAGTGCAATATCAGTACAAACCACGCGTACTGAGTAAGTATCATAGGCCGACAATAGTTAGTAACACATATCAGTAAAAGAATTCACAGACAAACATGATAACAACCCAATCAAGTCATATGGCTATCTACTACACACTATATATCAATACCCTTAAGCATTAATTTCACTCTAATAATTCCCCTGTCAAGCTCACAACGATATCGGGACTCACATATCATTAAATTGATCGTTTCAGTCTAGTAGTCAACTCATCATTAAGACACCCGTTATCCTACATTACATAGAGACTAAACATATAACTAATCTTACGGACGGTCTATAGGATACCTCAACAAGTTCAATCATAAATCCATATTCAAGTACACGTCATTGCCTAAGTAAAGCATCTAATCCCAAATGTGCCAAGTCTGAATAAATCAGTCTGAATCCAATCATCACAAGCAAACACCAAATCATCTCAAACAAGCCATAATGCAATGCAATGCAAGATGTATCAATGCAATGCAATGCAAGATGTATGGATGCAATGCCCTGCCATGCAAATGAGGTGTACACATGTACTCCGGACGAAAATATCGATGTCTCGATAGCACAACCCAGTGTGACTCGCGAATTCTAAGTGCCACCCATCCCGGATCATTGCCTAACAGACGGACGGGATCCTGGCTAATTGCTCACAGTGGAAGTCTCACCGGCACCACTCTGGGGGACCCGCGGAGTCCATGCACTACGAACGATTTCGGGATAACATCGGAATTGGCCATGCAACAACGGTGCCTGAATATAACCATCAAATATCGACCTCCTCACAATCACTCAAAAGAGTTTGTCAAATATCAGTTTCATAAATCAACGATTTCGGAATTGAACCTCGGACATCGGCCTTCTCACAATTACTCAAGTAAAAGAGTTCATCAAATATTACTTTCATAAAATCAATGATTCCGGAATGGATCTTCGGACATCGGCCTTTTCATGATCACTCAAGTAAAAGAGTTTATCAAATATCAGTTTCGCTCAATCAACGATACCGGATCATCACCGGGTATTGACCATGCATGAATATGAGAGAATGCGTACAATGAATATGCCAATCATCAACAATCAAGTTTAATATCACAAGTACCAATAATGGGGTACGCCAACAATGTATCATATCATAATACCAACAGTGGGTATGCCAACTATATATAATATCACAATACCAACGATGGGTATGCCAATCAACGATAACCGGATCATCACCGGGTACCGGCCATGCATCATGAATGAGTGAGGATGTATGCAACGCGTGTATCAACATCAACAACTAAGTTTAATATCACAAGTACCAACAATGGGGTAAGCCAACAATGTATCATATCACAATACCAACAATGTATCATATCACAATACCAACGGTGGATATGCCAATAATATATCCGAACTAAGACGGATAACGAGATCTAATCTCTATCAACAACTTATGGCATCGAGCCAACACAAAAGAACTGTCAAGCACAACACAACGGGGTGGCTAGTCCTAACACACAACAGGTCAATCAATCGATATACATTATTACCACTTCCTTAAATTAGCCTATTAGCTTAGAACAAGTAATCTCACCTTACACTCACAATTATTCATCACCACTCTTTTTAGAACTCAATCACAATCGTTGGTGTATTTTATCCTCCCATTTATCAACTAAGTTCACTATTAATGGTATAGCACAAAAATCACATATTACGGGAATTTCTCATCATTAGACACAGCAATAGGTTTCACCCGCTACTTCCAAGTCACATATAACCACCGATATTAAAGAAAAACCACATCAAACAACCTAAGGAATCTACAGGCCACAAGCCCAAACACACAAATCACACAACAATACCATCCTAAGATTTCATCCCAAATCTCCAATTCCTATACATGCATTCTCCATTCCTTCTAATACACAAATATATGAAGCTAACCGGAGTCTATCGAAAGGAAAGCTATAACCTGCCTGGCAGCCGAACAGGTGCCATGAACCCACACGTTGCCTTGTCTTTCGAAGCATCTCCAAATAATAAAACTCTATCACATATGAATTCTATGTAAGAAACCATGAATAATGATATCCATATTGGCTACTTTCTATTCGGGTCAAATTCCAACCCTTAATTTAGGAAAAACGGGCCTAAGGGCAAAACGGAGATTTTATGATCAAAATACCAAATTCAATACTAAAAGGCAAAACCCATTACTTTAATCATAGGAATACTCAATTAATTCTCAAAATCATCATTTATACTAAAACCCCCAAATTTGGGTCTAAGAACCCTAACTTTAAAAGAAACGACCTCTTGAAAAGGGTAAAATGGGAATCTCAAGGCACAAATTCAAGAAAACAATATGAATTATGTTAAATCAATATTAGGAGCTCACTCAAACATTATTTGAACCCATAAAAACTGATTTGGAAGCAAACCCCAATTTTGGGTTGAAGAACCCTAGGTTTTGCATAAAGATTTTTGGAAGAGGAAGGGTTTTACAAAGCCACAATGATGGATTAATTAATGGAAACTATTAAGCATGAGATTTAGACCTTACCTATAGGAACAATCTTGAGAAATAATCAAGAATCTATTCATCCCCAAGCTTCCAAGAGAGAAGGTATCCCAAATGAGGTCTAAATCCGACATAGTCTCTGTTTTTCCTCCATTTTCATGCCAAGTTGACCTCAAAATTCAGATTGTGTGGAAACATTGGATTCCTCATGAAATTTCATTGAATTTTGGCTTTTGAATCGCCTCATTTGGACTTAAAATGAGGGAGATATGAGGGTTTTAATATTGGACCCGACATCAGTTTTCAGCGAAACCGCTACAGCGGTCAAAACGCTGCAGTGGTCCCAAGGATGCTGTAGAAGTGCAGCTACAGCGGACTGCTACAGCGGTAAGGGGTCCGCTGTAGCGGTCACCAGACACCAGATGCCCCAATTTTTTGGTTTTTCGCCCCAGAACTCCGAAAACTCATCCGAAACCCGATTTTGACAAACAAAATATGTAGATATAGGTAAAAAAGTGCTAAGAACACATTTGTGCACTCAAAATTTTCATCTGAGGTCCCATCGACCAAGTCAACCCCCGAGCGGCCAAAAACCAACTTTCCAACCCGATTTTCGATAATCATCCGAGGTCCGATTTCAACAAACAAAATATGCACCCACAGTAAAAACATGCTACAAACGCACCCATGACCTCGGATTTCCCAACGGAGATACCGTTGACTAATTCAACTCCCAAACCTCAATAGCCATTCCCAAACCAAGTCCCAAAATGCACCCGAGTGCATTGGGAGCCGAACCAGACCCACCAATCAATCAAAAATGGTCATCAGGACCTCTCGGAATCGACGAATTTTGGAAAGAAATCCATTTACCCAAAAGTCAACTCCCGGTCAAACGGTTTTCGCTTAAAGCCAATTTTTTCTAGAAAACATTCCAAAGCCCAAAATGATGCCTAGGAAGTCATGCCAACTATCTTCTCGGGTCGAAATAGTTCTAACGAGACTTAGGAACGGGTCAACGAGCACAAAAATGGAAGAATCACGGTCATGACAAAACGGGTCGTTACATTAATATTCCTTGGTTACCGTCATCTTTCGTACTCTATTTCATTGTTCGAGGACGAACGATTATTTAATTGGTATCTGATGTAACGACCCATTTGGTCATTTTGGCATTTTGGAGTCTTTTCCCCAAATTATCTTTCCGTAGCTTGGAAATAAGATTCTTGACTTGCGGGGATAGGTGGTACAGTTATATAATTGACGGGTAAATTTTAGAATTTATCTATTTAATGTGTGTGAATAGTTTATTCATAGGAATTTTATTTGCACTTATATAAGGTATAAGTTGGTGAATAATGTAATTTACTACATGGGTCAATTTTTACCTTATACATATTGGTTGAGTAAAAAGATTATTTTGGACAATTATTTTATTTGGTGGTTAATGGGCCAAGCCCATAATTAATTTAATACCCTATGTTATATGGCCATGTATAATGAATGAAAAATAGTAGGGTCTGACATTTGGGGATCATAGCATTAGAAAATTTAATCAAGAAAGAGCCTTGAAGGCAGTTGGTGGCGTCGGACACCAAATCCACGGAGAGAGGGTCGACTACTGCTCTAGGTAAGAAGCTCAGTTAAACATCTAAGTTTGGATCTAGAATTGGCGCTTTAAGATATTTATATTGGCTTGGAGTATTAAAATATTTTGTTTGGTGGGAAAAAGAAGTTAACTTCTACTTGGATTTACCATAATCTGTTCGTGCTTGGTCCTTTATAAATTATAGAGTTAGGACACAATAGCTTGTGGATGTCATTATTGAGTAATAATGATAAAATGATTAACAGTGGGATGAATTTAAACCAAGAAAATTGTGCATGACTATTAATTTTAGAGGAATCAGTGGCATAACGTGGGGAGCAAATTGTGTAATGTCTACTTGCTATTGTTGGGTACTATCGGGACAGTTGATGGAACTAACAAGCTACCATAATTAATTTGTCATGTTTCCTCTTTGAGTTATATTTGTACCCCTTCAAATTCATGGTATTTGAGTTGTGGAAAGTGAGATTTTAATCCTAAGTTAAGATTTTGGGGTGACATAGTCTTAAGAAATGGGAATTTATGATTTGAGAGTCTATTTGTGGATGGAATTGACTAATTTTCTGAATATAGAACCCTTGGGTTATGGGTAAAATGATTTTTAAATAAAATTCCAGTTTTGCCCTTGTGGGCCCGAGGTCACTTTTCGGGGTGCGTTTTTGTGTTTCAAATATAAGTACAACAATATGGGTGTTCTTAGATTCGTATTCTAACGTAGATTATATATTTGATAGACTTTGTCCGTTCGGAAGCACTTCGGAAGGGAAAAGCTTTGGCGTGAGAGTTCGTGGCACCTGTTCGGCATTGAGGTAGGTTACGATTTACTTTATGTGTAGACTCCGGTTAGCAAAACGTATGTAGATAGTAGTGATTGATGGGGAAAGCATGATAGGCCTTGAGGCATGGTGTGGAGGTAAATTTCATCTAGGTTGGTATTGTGAGCTGTTATGTGGGCTTGTCGCCATTATTGTGATACTGTTATGTGGGTCTGTCGCTATTATTGTGATACTGTTATGTGGGCTTGTCGCCATTATTGTGATACTGTTATGTGGGCTTGTCTCCATGGTTGTTATTTCATGCACTTGATATAATCCTCTCTCTCTCTCTCTCTCTCTCTCTCTCTCTCTCTCTCTCTCGTTATCTCACTTGTCATATGAAAAGGAAGGTTATTACTGAGAAATTGAATATTGAATTGCATTTCATAGTATGAATCTGTGGAACCTATGATTGCGGTGATTATTGAGGTTGATTTCGTGCGAGGCATGCATCCCATATTCCATGTGTTATTTGATGTGATTATCACCTAGTTGTATCTCGATCACGTACTAGCTCACTCATCTCATGAAAGGGAAGGGTAATATTGATGATTGAACCATGGACAATAATATGACTTGTACTTGTTGATTGCATATTGGTGATATTATTGAGACTGATATCATGCATGACATGCTTTCATATTACTCTTATATTGTCTTGATGGTGAGGTGAGTGATTGAGAGACTCCTAGGTCTTTGCCGGAGATTGAGAATAATTGATAGCCTTTGAGGTTTCTGCCGGAGAGCACGAGTGGTACATGGAATTCACGGGTCCCCCATAGGTCATGACTATGAGGCATTGCCATAGCATGTGTGCACGAGAGTGGAGCGTGAGAGGTGACTACTGCATTGCATAGCACGGCATTGCATTGCACTCTATTTGAATTGTTATTCATGTCATTGCTCAGAGACCACTGTGTTCGCGCCGGCGGTCCAACAAAGAGGCGAAGTAGTGGTATCTTTCTTTCCATTACGAACGACACGCTTCGCCTGCTCCCTCCCCGTGTCCACTAGCGCTCCTTTCCAGAGCGAATTATAGCATTAGCCACACTTGGGCGAAGACAATTGAAAAGCTTTGAAATAGAAAGAAAGATAGAAGGAAAGCAAGAAAGAACTATCTGACTTCGCCCCTCTCCTTCCACTTCAGGTTCGGAGAGCTCGGGCAGGGGGACTTGAGTCTCAGCAGAACCTTCCCTTGCACATTCTCTGATTAATTCTTCATTGCTGAATTATTGAGTTGTTGTTGTTTGTAAGTATTTATTTTAGAGGCTTTATGGACTCGAGCTTTAGAGATTTCCACCTAGGCTTATAACCTGAGATATTGAAATCCCTTGTGACTATTGTTACTGCAAGACTTCCATATTTGCTAGAGTTGTGACGGTGTTTGATAACTTATCTGCTTCTTATCTATATGCGTGAGCTAACCATTGTCGGCCTATGATACCTACGAGCCTTGTGTTGTGCTCATACTACTCTTGCTACACTTCTTCTGGAGTGTAGAGTTGTTTTCAGGTGATGTTCGGAGTCTCACGACCGTTTCGAGGCATTCGTCAGAGGCGTTTAAGTGAGCTATTTGAGATCTTGCAACCCAGAGTCTCTTCTTAGATTTCTGTTATTCCTTATCCTTAAACAGAAGTCGTATCCAGTTTGAGTCTGTTATTTACTTCAAATTGTAAACTTCTTAGAAGCTCTTGTACAAGTCTAGACCACATTTTGGGAATTTCTTATAATAAAAGTAATTCTTCCGCATTGGTTTTAATATTTAAACTGTTGGAGTATGTTTACATATTGTTATTCCGTATGTTTTATCAAATTGAGGTAGTTAGGGGAAGGGTTCGCCCACCAGGGGGGTAAGTGTAGGTGCCCGCATGATCCGTGATTTGGGTCGTGACAATCACGGTGTTAAAATGTTGCAGTCAAAATAATGAGTTGAAAACTAGAACCATATTAGCTCAAATTATTCCACGGCAGAGTGTAATATTACTAGATTTTCTCCTCGTAACGACCGAACAAGTCTTATTATATAAAAGATTATTTTCCAATAAAGCGAGAAAATGGAATATATAAATACCGAAATTCATATCCACAGAAATAGGAGTGGTAAAATTATTATGTACAAAATCCACAGAAATAGGAGTGGCCAAATTATTATATACACAAAATATAGTAAAAACTTATTCTGGCAAAAATTGTTGGTATTTGTAGCAGTAGAAAGGAAATAGGAGAGAGATGTCTTTTCTTCGTTTGGCTATTTTTTTTTTGGTAGAAGAGGAGGAGTGGGGGCCAGTGAGGAGGTGGTTGTTCCTGTGGGCGGGCCACCCACTATTAGCGAATTGATTTCTTCAAATGTTGCCCCCATACCCCTACTTTCTACCCATTTATTACTCAAAGTATAAATTCAGATTCACTTTGCTGTGAAGCCTCACATAACTAGTAGTATTAGATGTTATAGTTCAGAGCTTTGCTGTTACTTAACCTACCATTGAGAGACATGCCAAAAAATTTACTTTGGATTCCACCTTTATTACTATTGTTTTCTTCGACATTCCACCACCTTTAAGTGAATTTAAATGTAAAAGAAATTTAAAACTAATCAAGTCTTGAGCGTCACGGTGTCAGAACTTTACATTCAAAATAATGAGTTGAAAAGTAGAACCATATTAGCTCAAACTATTCCACGGCATAGTGTAATATTACTTGATTTTCTCCTCGTAACGTCCTAACATGTCTTTTAGTATAAAAGATTATTTTCCAAATAAAGCGAGAAAATGGAGTATAAAAATACCGAAATTCATATCCACAGAAATAGGAGTGTAAAATTATTATATATACACAATCCGGAGAAATAAGAGGTGAAAAATTATTATATACACAAAATATAGCAAAAAATTTATTCTGGCAAATATTACTGGTATTAGTAGCAGTAGAATGGAAATGGGAGAGACGTCTTTTCTTCGTTTGGCTATTTTTTGCCAGTAGAAGAGGAGGAGTGGGGGCTAGTGAGGGGGTGGTTGTGCTTGTGGGCGGGCCACCCCCTATTTGCGAATTGTTTTCTTCAAATGTTGCCGCCTTACCCCTACTTTCCACCCATTTGTCGCTCAAAGTATAAATTCAAGTTTATTTTGTTGTGAGGCCTCATATAACTAGCATTATTAGATGTTATAGTCCTTTGCTTTGCAGTTACTTAACCTACTACTAAGAGACATGTCAAAAAATTTACTTCAAATTCGACCTTTATTACTATTGTTTTCTTCGACATTCCACCACCTTTTAGTGAATTTAATTGAAAAACAAATTTAAAACTAATAGAGTCTTAAGAATCGCTGTTTCAGAACATTACAGTCAAAATAATGAGTTGAAAAGTAGAACCATATTAGCTCAAATTATTCCACGGCATCGTGTACTATTACTAGATTTTCTCCGCGTAACGACGTAACATGTCTTATGGTATAAAAGATTATTTTCCAATAAAGCGAAAAAATGGAATATATAAATATCGAAATTCATATCCATAGAAATAGGAGTGGTAAATTTATTGTATACACAAAAGCCACAGCTATAGGAGTGGCAAAATTATTATATACACAAAATATAGTAAAAATTTATTTTGGTAAAAATTATTGGTATTAGTAGCAGTAGCAAGGAAATAGGAGACACGCCTTTTCTTCATGCGGCTGATTTTTTGCTAGTAGAAGAGGAGGAGGGGGGGCCAGTGAGGAGGAGGTGGGGCCAGTGAGGAGGTGGCTATGCTTGTGGTTGTGGGTGGGCCACCCCCTATTAGCGAATTGTTTTCTTCAAATGTTTCCCTCTTACCCCTACTTTCCACCCATTTGTAACTCAAAGTAGAAATTCAAATTCACTTTGTCGTGAAGCCTCACATAACTAGTGTTGTTAGATGTTATATTCCTTTACTTTGCAGTTACTTAACCTACTACTAAGAGACATGCCAAAAAATTTACTTCAGATTCGACCTTTATTACTATTGTTTTTCTTTGACATTCCACCACCTTTTAGTGAATTTAATTGGAAAAAAAAAATTAAAACTAATCGAGTCTAAAGCATCACAGTGTCAGAACATTACAGTCAAAATAGTGAGTTGAAACACTACAAGAAAAGGCTCAATTTGTTTTTTTTTTTTTTTTTGGGCGGGGGGGGGGGGGTATTTCTTCAATTAGTGGCGGCTTTTGACTCCCACAAATTAAATGGCGGCGGTTTTCAAAAACGCTACAATTACGTCCACCACAAGCATATTTGCTTCGGTTTCTTACAACCTCCACGACGACCGCCGCAAAATGATTTTTTAATTTGTGGCAGTTTTCAACATCGATATGTGGCAAGTTAGAACCTTCACAATATGATCTCAATATTTTAAAGTATTAAACTAGCGTTAGTTTAAAACCGTCACAATATGATATCTACTATTTATTACGACTTAATTTGTGCAAGCTTATAACCGCCACAAATTGATTTTTTTTTTAATTTTAAAAAGAAAATTGAATTTGAATTACATCAAGCCTATATAAACATACATACAAAGAATTTACTAAATAACATATAATGTAAATCAGGTTTCATTAAATAAATTCATAGTAAGAAGCAACACAAATTTAAATTCATGTCAAACTTAAGTAATACAAACTCGTATATGATAACTTAAATGTTACAACTTCAAATCTAAAAAGATCAAAAATAATTCCGTATCATATAAACATAAAAAAGCACTAAACATTTGTTGATTCGAGTTGGTTCACCACATTATCTTCTTTCTTCCCGGGGTAAAGCAAGCTCAGTATTTGCATCACTAAGCTGAAATGATCAAGAAAATGTATATGTAATTAGAAAAATAACATATCCTTGTACGAATAAACCAAAGTAATATGCAAACATATAAAAGAAAATTGATAATTCAATTCATCTCAAAAGCAAGTTCATACGAAGCTTTCATCTTGACAAAGATCTATTGAAACAGGATGGAAGGATAAATTTACTTTGATAATGGTCAAACATGATGTTGTGCTTGAAGAATTTTGCAATCAGAAAGCAAAAATCAGAGAGACAAAGTAAAAGAAGACTTAAACCACAAACATAATGTAACAAAAATATGACCTTCATCAATATCAGGTGGCTTAACTAGAAGCTTTATAGATAATTAAGATAGCATGCCTAAAAGCAATTATGGTTATTGGACTATCAAAAAGAATCAACCACAATAAGTAGTAATTTAGCATCAACTAACAAGTAAATTGTAGATACATATCACAATAAAATTTAAGTTCCTATGTCTCTAATGTCCTCCAATGCACACTATAGCTAATAATAACAACTTCATGAATTATTCCTAATCTAAGTAAGCATCCAAAACACAATTTAAGCCTATGTTTACCGAAATCAGATCATGGTGCTTATTGAATTTAGTATGTAGTCTGAAGTGTTTCTCACTTCTTTGTTAATTTATAAGTTGGTCTTTTCTTGACCTTCACGTTCCATTCTGTTTACCTGAATAACACCTATGAATCTAGTGAATTTAACATATTGAAAGAATAACAGAAACCAATATGCAAGTCATGCAAATATCAATCAAAATTTAATCTACAAAGCTGTCATTTAATTAGTAATAGCAATTCTAGTACTCTTTCACGTGCGAAGATTTAAGTAGCCACCTTTATGATCCAAGGTCAAGAAGCATTTGATACAATTGGGGTATAGTTTATGCCTTATCAGATTCTCTAGCATTTCACCAGCAATTTTGGAGCAAGATCACTTTAATTGGTAGAGATTAAGAAGCTAAACTTGATTTACTAATCACCAAGGCCAGCATTGGTTTATTAGCAATTTAGCCTTACGTTACAAGGACATAGCAGTAATCATATTCAATCAAGAATTAAGTTATTACATGGTCCTTAACAAAGAAAAATAGAATTGAGGCTTACCTGAAATCCATTGAAGGCCGGATATAATTTGACGAAAATTGGAATAGTCAAATATTCACGAATGGCTTTAAGATGTATTAATGCTACATTCACGGTACAATTGAAAAAGTAAAGATACAGATCTCAAAATCAAGTGTGAATCGTAAAGCCTGCACAACAGAGGATTACCTTCACATCCACAGAAGTATGATCCACTGCAACAATCATATTATACAATTCGTCTCTTTCAGATCTCCACTTTATAAAACCTACAAAAGAACAAGTCAAAAGAGGTAAATGACCCACAAATTTCAACCAGAAAGAGATAAGAAAATGTAAGGGGCGAAGGGAGAAAGGAGAAGATATAGGCCGTTGGTGAATTGCCGATGAGGCCTGCCTTTGACGGAAAGGGAATTGGGAAAAAGGGAAAGGGATTTGGGAAAAAGGGAAAGGGAATTTGGAAAAAGGGGAATGATTTGGTGTTTGGGATTTTCAATTTTTGGGAGGGAAAGTTTGGCTCCAAATGAAAAATAAAAGAAACTTTCATATCGTATATAGAATAAATAAAACTGCTCCTATTAAAACTATTTTTTTTTTCCGGTTATTAGCAGTAGTATTAATAACTAGTACTCCAATTATAGTGTTGTCCTTGCAAAATCAATTACTTTAATAAGAGCTTAAATAAAGTTAAAATGCATACAAAAATAACAGAACAAAGGAATTAAAGAGGCCAAAAATACCTCTAAATTATTCGAAATTGGTCAATTTTACCCTTTGGTACATTTTTGGCATAAATGTTCCCTCGCCGTTAATCAACCTTCCAATTAGCCAAGTAGCTCAAAAACACTCGTCCTACTAACGGTTTCTGCAAAACAAGAGGGAAAAGGATCAATTTTTCCATTGAGCTATTTGAAATGAGATAATTTTTCCCTCCGTTTAGAATTGGGGACAAGTGCGCTTAATTATATTTAAGAAAAAACTTATATTGCAGATTATGAGATTTCTCTAATTATTTTAAATATCAATATTTATACACTGCCAAATTTATGTAATATAAAGCTTAATTATCAACATTAATTTTTTTATTAAACACTTATTTTATTGTTCCTTTCCAAACTATTATACCTCAACTAAAACATGAGATGCCTTGAAGTCACAATAAGTAATATGCATACCATTGTATAATTGAACTTGATTTCTTTTATCATATCAATCTTAGAGTTAGTAAGGCCTCATTTATTTGCACTTAATGAAAGTATTAATCTTAATCATTCATATCTCAGTCATTAAGTCTTATTTTAAGGTTTGAATCTTAATTATTAAGTGTTTTTTTTTTTTTTTTAATTTTACAACTACTGAATAAATCTAAGTGATGAAGATCTATAATAAAGTCTTAATTTCATTAAGATGTTTATTTAAATGTTTCACAAAGATGGAACAAGTTCATCACTACTCCATTCATTGTCACCATTAACCGTCGCCTCCCACCATTACCATCATCATCAGCCACAACCACTAGCACCATCAATCGTGTAAGTCAGTTGTCACCACCATTATCCACCATTTACAATCATCAACGCCAATCACTATTACAACCACCAATCACCAACGACATTCACTATAACCAGCTATCACTATATATCACAATCCACCGTCTTCATTCACCACCGACATTAGTTATATCACTATCCCCACCAAAATTATTAGTTTCCACCACCAACTACCATGATCAACAACTATTGTTATCACTAATGGCAGCCACCATCACTACTGGCTACTATCCAAAACCACCCTTATCACCCAACACAATTCCCAATCAGTACCCACAATCACCATCGATAACCATCATCACCTCCAACTGTCCTATAATTTTTAAAAATATTTTATTGATATTTAGCATTATATTTAAATTTATATTTCCTAGTTGTTAAAAAAAGTTAAGTTTTAAAAACTAGTTTATTGATATAGCATATATTAGATCAATTTAGTATTTAATTTAAATTTTATATTTATTAATTTTAAATAAGACAGTTTTTATATAATTTAGATATTTGAGAAAATAAATTCTTGATTATTTAGTATTCAAACATTAATACAACGTCTTAATATTCAGATGTGTATTCAGACATTTGAATTGTAACGCACATCTTAATATCATAATTGCATTCAAATATAGACGTCTTAATCTTAATGAAAACAAATGAGGCCTAAAACAAATCCATAAATGATTTCATGTCCATGAATAATGATTCATACCTAATACCTAAGGAACTAGAAGAAAAAAAATGTATGTCTTTGTTTTTTACTTGTTAAAATGAGAAGTCTTTATAGTACTTCATTCATCCCATATATGACACTTTTCGCTTCTCGAGATTCACCTGACTAAACATTGTATTATTTAGTAATTTTTAATTTGTATCGAATTGCAATAATTTCTCAAGTAATTGAAATTTGATGTATTTGCGGAGGTTGTCAAAAACGTACACACAAAAACAGCCACAACAAGAAAAAAATTTGGGGAGGTTGAAGCAAATGCCACAAATTGAATGTATAGTGGGGGTCTTTTACAACCCCCACACTTAAACCGCCACAAAAAGAACTATTTTGTGGGGGTTGGCACAAATGCCACAAATTGAATGTATAGTGGGGGTTTCTTATAACCCCCGTAAATAAACCGCCACAATTTAGCAGTTTTTTTGTAGTGAAAAGTAAAACCATATTAGATCAAATTATTCCACGACATAGTGTAATATTACTAGATTTTATCCTCATAACGACGTAACATGTCTTATGGTAAAGATTATTTTCCAAATAAGACGAGAAAATGGATTATAGAAATACCGAAATTCATATCCACAGAAATAGGAGTGGTACAATTATTATATAAACAAAATCTACAGAAATAAGCGTGGCCAAATTATTATATACACAAAATATAGTAAAAACTTATTCTGGAAAAAATTATTGGTATTTGTTGCAGTAGAAAGGAAATAGGAGAGAAGCCTTTTCTTCGTTTTGGTATATTTTGCTAGTAGAAGAGGAGGAGTGGGGGCCAGTGAAGAGGAAGCTATGCTAGCCGGCGTGCCACACCCTATTAGCGAGTTGTTTTCTTCAAATGTTTCCCCCTTACCCCTACTTTCCACCCAATTGTCACTCAAAGTATAAATTCAGATTCACTTGGTTATAAGGCCTCACATAACTAGTAGTATTAGATGTTATAGTTCATTGCTTTGCAGTTATGTAACCTACTACAAAGAAACATGCCAAAAAATTTACTTCAGATTCCACCTTTATTACTATTGTTTTCTTCGACATTCCACCACCTTTTTAGTGAATTTAAATGTAAAAGAAATTTAAAACTAGTCGAGTCTTGAGCATCACGGTGTCAGAACTTTACATTAAAAATAATGAGTTGAAAAGTAGAACCATATTAGCTCTAAATATTCCACGACATATTGTAATATTACAAGATTTTCTCCTCGTAGCGGTGTAACATGTCTTATGGGTATTATTTTCCAAATAAGGCGAGAAAATGGAATATAGAATACCGAAATTCATATCCACAGAAAAAGGAGTAGTAAAATTATTATATATAAAATCAACAGAAATAAGAGTGGCTAAATTATTATATACATAAAATATAGTAAAAACTTATTCTGGCAAAAATTATTGGTATTTGTTGCAGTAGAAAGCAAATAGATGAGAAGCCTTTTCTTCGTTTGGTTATACTTTGCTAGTAGAAGAGGAGGACTGGGGCTACTGAGGAGTAAGTTGTGCTAGTGGGCGGGCCACCCCCAATTAGCGAATTGTTTTCTTCAAATGTTTCCCCCTTACCCCTACTTTCCACCCAATTTCCACTCAAAGTATAAATTCAGATTCACTTTGTTGTGAGGCCTCACATAACTTGTGGTATTAGATGTTATAGTTCATTGCTTTGTAGTTACGTAGCCTACTACTAAGAGACATGCCAAAAAATTTACTTCGGATTCCACTTTTATTAATATTGTTTTCTTCCACATTCCACCGCCTTTTAGTGAATTTAAATGTAAAAGAAATTTAAAACTAGTTGAGTCTTGAGAATCACGGTGTCAGAACTTTACATTCAAAATAATGAGTTAAAAAGTAAAACCATATTAGCTCAAATTATTCCACGGCATAGTGTAATATTACTTGATTTTCTCCTCGTAACGTCCTAACATGTCTTATGGTATAAAAGATTATTTTCCAAATAAAGTGAGAAAATGGAATATAGAAATACCGAAATTCATATCCACAGAAATAGGAGTCGTAAAATTATTATATACACAAAATCCAGGAAAATAAGAGTGGCAAAATTATTATAAACACAAAATAAAGTAAAAACCTTTTCTGGCAATAGTAGCAATAGCAAGGAAATAGGAGAGATGCCTTTTTTTTTCGTTTGGCTATTTTTTGCTAGTAGAAGAAGAGGAGTGGGGGCCAGTGAGGATGTGATTGTGATTGTGCTTGTGGGCGGGCCACCCCCTATTAGCAAATAATCTTCTTCAAATGTTTCCCCCTTACCCCTACTTTCCACCCATTTGCCACTCAAAGTATAAATTCAGATTCACTTTGTTGTGAGGCCTCACATAACTAGTAGTATTAGATGTTATAGTCCGTTGCTTTGAAGTTAATTAACCTACTACTAAGAGACATGCCAAAAAATTTACTTCGGATTCCACCTTTATTACTATTGTTTTCTTCGACATTCCACCACCTTTTAGTGAATTTAATTGAAAAACAAATTTAAAACTAATCGAGTCTTGAGCATCACGGTGTCTGAACATTACAGTCAAAATAATGAGTTGAAAAGTAGAACAATATTAGCTCAAAATATTCCACGGCATTGTGTAACATTACTAGATTTTCTCCTCGTAACGTCCTAACATGTCTTATGGTATAAAAGATTATTTTCCAATAAAGCGAGACAATGGAATATAAAAATACCGAATTCATATCCACAGAAATAGGAGTGGTAACATTAAAATATACACAAAATCCACAGAAATAGGAGTGGAAAAATTATAATACACTCAAAATATAGCGAAAAACTTATTCTGGAAAAAGTTATTGGTATTAGTCGTAGTAGAAAGGAAATAGGAGAGACGCCTTTTCTTCATTTGGCTATTTTTTGCTAGTAGAAGAGGAGGAGTGGGGGCCAGTGAGGAGGTGGTTGTGCTTGTGGGCGGGCCACCCCCTATTAGCGAATTGTTTTCTTCAAATGTTGCCCCCTTACCCCAGCTTTCCACCCATTTGCCACTCAAAGTATAAATTCAGATTCACTTTGTTGTGAGGCCTCACATAACTAGTACTATTAGAAGTTATTGTCCATTGCTTTGCACTTACTTAACCTATTGCTAAGAGACATGCCAAAAAATTTACTTCGGATTCCACCTTTATTACTATTGTTTTCTTCGACATTCCACCAGCTTTTAGTGAATTTAATTGGAAAAAAAATTAAAACTAATCAAGTCTTCAGCATCACGGTGTCAGCACATTACAGTCAAAATAATGAGTTGAAAAGTAGAACCATATTAGCTCAAATTATTCCACGGCATAGTGTAATATTACTAGATTTTCTCCTCGTAACGTCCTAACATGTCTTATGGTATAAAAGATTATTTTCCAAATAAAGCGAGAAAATGGAATATATAAATACCAAAATTCATATCCAAGGAAATAGGAGTGGTAAAATTATTATGTACAAAATCCACAGAAATAGGAGTGCCAAAATTATTATATACACAAAATATAGTAAAGCTTACTCTGGAAAAAGTTATTGGTATTAGTAGCAGTAGTAGAAAGGAAATAGGAGAGGCGTGTTTTCTTCGTTTGGCTATTTTTTGCTCGTAGAATAGGAGGATTGGGAGCCAGTGAGGAGGTGGTTGTGCCTGTGGGCGGGCCACCCACAATTAGAAAATTGTTTTCTTCAAATGTTGCCCCCTTACCCCTACTTTCCACCCATTTGTTACTCAAAGGATAAATTCGGATTCACTTTGCTGTGAAGCTTCACATAACTAGTAGTATTAGATGTTATAGTTCATAGCTTTGCTGTTACTTAACCTACTACTAAGAGACATGCCAAAAAATTTACTTTGGATTCCACCTTTATTACTATTGTTTTCTTCGACATTCCACCACCTTTTAGTGAATTTAATAGTAAAAGAAATATAAAACTAATTGAGTCTTAAGCATCACGGTGTCAGAAATTTACAATCAAAATAATGAGTTGAAAAGTAGAATCATATTAGCTCAAATTATTCCACGGCATAGTGTAATATTACTAGCTTTTCTCCTCGTAACGTCCTAACATGTCTTATGGTATAAAAGATTATTTTCCAAATAAAGTGAGAAAATGGAATATAGAAATATCGAAATTCATAGCCACAGAAATAGGAGTCGTAAAATTATTATATACACAAAATCCAGAGAAATAAGAGTGGCAAAATTATCATACACACAAAATAAAATAAAAACTTTTTCTGGCAAAAATTATTGGTATTAGTAGACATAGCAAGGAAATAGGAGAGAGGCCTTTTCTTCGTTTGGCTATTTTTTGCTAGTAGAAGAAGAGGAGTGGGGGCCAGTGAGGAGGTGGTTGTGCTTGTGGGCGGGCCACCCCCTATTAGCAAATTGTTTTCTTCAAATGTTGCCCCCTTACCCCTACTTTCCACTCATTTGCCACTCAAAGTATAAATTCAGATTCACTTTGTTGTGAGGCCTCACATAACTAGTAGTATTAGATGTTATAGTTCATTGCTTTGCAGTTACTTAACCTACTACTAAGAGACGTGCCAAAAAATTTACTTCGGATTCCACCTTTATTACTATTGTTTTCTTCGACATTCCACCACCTTTTAGTGAATTTAATAGTAAAAGAAATTTAAAACTAATCGAGTCTTAAGCATCACGGTGTCAGAAATTTACAATCAAAATAATGAGTTGAAAAGTAGAATCATATTAGCTCAAATTATTCCATGGCATAGTGTAATATTACTAGATTTTCTCCTCGTAACGTCCTAACATGTCTTATGGTATAAAAGATTATTTTCCAAATAAAGCGAGAAAATGGAATATAGAAATACCGAAATTCATATCCACAGAAATAGGAGTGGTAAAATTATTATATACACAAAATCCAAATAAATAGGAGTGGAAAAATTATTATATACACAAAATATAGTAAAAACTTATTCAGGAAAAAATTATTGGTATTAGTAGCAGTAGAAAGGAAATAGGAGAGACGCTTTTTCTTCGCTTGGCTATTTTTTGCTAGTAGAAGAAGAGGAGGGGGGACCAGTGAGGAGGTGGATGTGCTCGTGGACGGGCCACCCCCTATTTGGGAATTGTTTTCTTCAAATATTGCCCCCTTACCGCTACTTTCCTCCCATTTCTCACTCAAAGTATAAATTCAGATTCACTTTGTTCTGAGGCCTCACATAACTAGTGTTATTAGATGTTATCGTCCTTTGCTTTGCAATTAGTTAACCTACTACTAAGAGACATGCCAAAAAATTTACTTCGGATTCCACCTTTATTACTATTGTTTTCTTCGACATTCCACCACCTTTTAGTGAATTTAATAGTAAAAGAAATTTAAAACTAATCGAGTCTTAAGCATCACGGTGTCAGAACTTTACAGTCAAAATAATGAGTTGAAAAGTAGAACAATATTAGCTCAAATTATTCCACGGCATAGTGTAATATTACTAGATTTTCTCCTCGTAACGTCCTAACATGTCTTATGGTATAAAAGATTATTTTCCAAATAAAGCGAGAAAATGGAATATTGAAATACCAAAATTCATATCCACAAAAATAGGAGTGGTAAAATTATCATATACACAAAATCCACAGAAATAGGAGTGGCAAAATTATTATATACACAAAATATAGTAAAAACTTATTCTGGGAAAAATTATTGGTATTAGTAGCAGTAGAAAGGAAATAGGAGAGAAGCCTTTTCTTCGTTTGGCTATGTTTTCTAGTAGAAGAGGAGGAGTGGGGGCCAGTGAGGAGGTGGCTGTGCTAGTGGGCGGGCCACCCCCTATTAGCGAATTGTTTTCTTCAAATGTTGCCCCCTTACCCCTACTTTCCACCCATTTGCCACTCAAAGTATAAATTCAGATTCACTTTGTTGTGAGGCCTCACATAACTAGTAGTATTAGATGTTATAGTTCATTGCTTTGCAGTTACTTAACCTACTACTAAGAGACATGCCAAAAAATTTACTTCGGATTCCACCTTTATTACTATTGTTTTCTTCGACATTCCACCACCTTTTAGTGAATTTAATAGTAAAAGAAATTTAAAACTAATCGAGTCTTAAGCATCACGGTGTCAGAACTTTACAGTCAAAATAATGAGTTGAAAAGTAGAATCATATTAGCTCAAATTATTCCACGGCATAGTGTAATATTACTAGATTTTCTCCTCGTAACGTCCTAACATGTCTTATGGTATAAAAGATTATTTTCCAAATAAAGCGAGAAAATGGAATATAGAAATACCGAAATTCATATCCAATGAAATAGGAGTGGTAAAATTATTATATACACAAAATCCACATAAATAGGAGTGGCAAAATTATTATATACACAAAATATAGTAAAAACTTATTTGGCAAAAATTATTGGTATTAGTAGCAGTAGAAAGGAAATAGGAGAGACGCCTTTTCTTCGTTTGGCTATTTTTTGCTAGTAGAAGAGGAGGAGTGGGGGCCAGTGAGGAGGTGGTTGTGCTTGTGGGCGGGCCACCCCTATTAGCGAATTGTTTTCTTCAAATGTTGCCCCCTTACCCCTACTTTCCACCCATTTGCCACTCAAAGTATAAATTCAGATTCACTTTGTTGTGAGGCCTCACATAACTAGTAGTATTAGATGTTATAGTCCATTGCTTTGGAGTTACTTAACCTACTACTAAGAGAAAATACCAAAAAATTTACTTCGGATTCCACCTTTATTACTATTGTTTGCTTCGGCATTCCACCACCTTTTAGTGAATTTAATAGTAAAAGAAATTTAAAACTAATCGGGTTTTAAGCATCACGGTGTCGGAACTTTACAGTCAAAATAATGAGTTGAAAAGTAGAATCATATTAGCTCAAATTATTCCACGGCATAGTGTAATATTACTAGATTTTCTCCTCGTAACGTCCTAACATGTCTTATGGTATAAAAGATTATTTTCCAAATAAAGCGAGAAAATGGAATATATAAATACCGAAATTCATATCCACAGAAATAGGAGTGGTAAAATTATTATATACACAAAATCCACAAAAATAGGAGTGGCAAAATTATTATATACACAAAATATAGTAAAAACTTATTCTCGCAAAAATTATTGGTATTAGTAGCAGTAGAAAGGAAATAGGAGAGACGCCTTTTCTTCGTTTGGCTATTTTTTGCTAGTAGAAGAGGAGGAGTGGGGGCCAGTGAGGAGGTGGTTGTGCTTGTGGGTGGGCCACCCCTTATTAGCGAATTGTTTTCTTCAAATGTTGCCCCCTTACCCCTAGTTTCCACCCATTTGCCACTCAAAGTATAAATTTACTTCGATTCACTTTTTATTGTTTTCTCTCACATAACTAGTACTATTAGATGTTACTATCCATTGCTTTGCACTTACTTAACCTACTACTAAGGGACATGCCAAAAAAATTGTTTCGGATTCCACCTTTATTACTATTGTTTTCTTCGACATTCCACAAAATCAAAAGAAATAGGAGTAGCAAAATTATTATATACACAAAATATATTAGAAACTTCCCATTTGTCCCTCAACGTATAAATTCTGATTCACTTTGTTGTGAGACCTCAAATAACTAGTAGTATTAGATGTTATAGTCCATTGCTTTGCAGTTACTTAACCTACTACTAAGAGACATGCCAAAAAATTTACTTCGGATTCCACCTTTATTACTATTGTTTTCTTCGACATTCCACCACCTTTTAGTGAATTTAATAGTAAAAGAAATATAAAACTAATCGAGTCTTAAGCATCACGGTGTCAGAACTTTACAGTCAAAATAATGAGTTGAAAAGTAGAATCATATTAGCTCAAATTATTCCACGGCATAGTGTAATATTACTAGATTTTCTCCTCGTAACGTCCTAACATGTCTTATGGTATAAAAGATTATTTTCCAAATAAAGCGAGAAAATGGAATATAGAAATACCGAAATTCATATCCACAGAAATAGGAGTGGTAAAATTATTATATACACAAAATCCACAGAAATAGGAGTGGAAAAATTATTATATACACAAAATATAGTAAAAACTTATTCTGGCAAAAATTATTGGTATTAGTAGCAGTAGAAAGGAAATAGGAGAGACGCCTTTTCTTCGTTTGGCTATTTTTTGCTAGTAGAAGAGGAGGAGTGGGGGCCAGTGAGGAGGTGGCTGTGCTTGTGGGCGGGCCACCCCCTATTAGCGAATTGTTTTCTTCAAATGTTGCCCCCTTACCCCTACTTTCCACCCATTTGTCACTCAAAGTATAAATTCAGATTCACTTTGTTGTGAGGCCTCACATAACTAGTAGTATTAGATGTTATAGTCCATTGCTTTGCAGTTACTTAACCTACTACTAAGAGACGTGCCAAAAAATTTACTTCGGATTCCACCTTTATTACTATTGTTTTCTTTGACATTCCACCACTTTTTAATAAATTTAATTGAAAAATAAATTTAAAACTAATCAAGACATAAGCATCACGGTGTCAGAACATTACAATCAAAATAATGAGTTGAAAAGTAGAATCATATTAGCTCAAATTATTCCACGGCATAGTGTAATATTACTAGATTTTCTCCTCGTAACGTCCTAACATGTCTTATGGTATAAAAGATTATTTTCCAAATAAAGCGAGAAAATGGAATATAGAAATACCGAAATTCATATCCACAAAAATAGGAGTGGTAAAATTATTATATACACAAAATCCACAGAAATAGGAGTGGCAAAATTATTATATACACAAAATATAGTAAAAACTTATTCTAGCAAAAATTATTGGTATTAGTAGCCATAGAAAGGAAATAGGAGAGAAGCATTTTCTTCGTTTGACTATTTTTCGCTAGTAGAAGAGGAGGAGTGGGGGCTAGAGTTAGCTATGCTTGTGGGCGGGCCACCCCCTATTAGCAAATTGTTTTCTTCAAATGTTGCCCCCTTACCCCTACTTTCCACCCATTTGCCACTCAAAGTATAAATTCAGATTCACTTTGTTGTGAGGCCTCACATAACTAGTAGTATTAGATGTTATAGTTCATTGCTTTGCAGTTACTTAACCTACTACTAAGAGACATGCCAAAAAATTTACTTCGGATTCCACCTTTATTACTATTGTTTTCTTCAACATTCCACCACCTTTTAGTGAATTTAATAGTAAAAGAAATTTAAAACTAATCAAGTCTTAAGCATCACGGTGTCAGAACTTTACAGTCAAAATAATGAGTTGAAAAGTAGAATCATATTAGCTCAAATTATTCCACGGCATAGTGTAATATTACTAGATTTTCTCCTCGTAACGTCCTAACATGTCTTATGGTATAAAAGATTATTTTCCAAATAAAGCGAGAAAATGGAATATAGAAATACCGAAATTCATATCCACAAAAATAGGAGTGGTAAAATTATTATATACACAAAATCCACAGAAATAGGAGTGGCAAAATTATTATATACACAAAATATAGTAAAAACTTATTCTGGAAAAAGTTATTGGTATTAGTAGCAGTAGAAAGGAAATAGGAGAGACGCCTTTTCTTCGTTTGGCTATTTTTTGCTAGTAGAAGAGGAGGAGTGGGGGCCAATGAGGAGGTGGTTGTGCTTGTGGGCGGGCCAACCCCTATTAGCGAATTGTTTTCTTCAAATGTTGCCCCCTTACCCCTACTTTCCACCCATTTGCCACTCAAAGTATAAATTAAGATTCACTTTGTTGTGAGGCCTCTTATAACTAGTAGTATTAAATGTTATAGTCCATTTCTTTGCAGTTACTTTACCTACTATTAAGAGACATGCCAAAAATTTTACTTCGGATTCCACCTTTATTACTATTGTTTTCTTCAATATTCCACCACCTTTTACTGAATTTAATAGTAAAAGAAATTTAAAACTAATCGAGTCTTAAGCATCACGGTGTCAAAACTTTACAGTCAAAATAATGAGTTGAAAAGTAGAATCATATTAGCTCAAATTATTCCACGGCATAGTGTAATATTACTAGATTTTCTCCTCGTAACGTCCTAACATGTCTTATGGTATAAAAGATTATTTTCCAAATAAAGCGAGAAAATGGAATATATATAAATACCGAAATTCATACCCACAGAAATAGGAATGGTAAAATTATTATATACAAAATCCATCGAAATAGGAGTGGCAAAATTATTATATACACAAAATATAGTAAAAACTTATTCTAGCAAAAATTATTGGTATTAGTAGTAGTAGAAAGGAAATAGGAGAGATGCCTTTTCTTCATTTGGCTATTTTTGCTAGTAGAAGAGGAGGAGTGGGGGCCAGTGAGGAGGTGGCTGTGCTTGTGGGCGGGCCACCCCCTATTAGCGAATTGTTTTCTTCAAATGTTTCCCCCTTACCCCTACTTTCCACCCATTTGCCACTCAAAGTATAAATTCAGATTCACTTTGTTGTGAGGCCTCACATAACTAGTAGTATTAGATGTTATAGTCAATTGCTTTGCAGTTACTTAACCTACTACTAAGAGACGTGCCAAAAAATTACTTCGGATTCCACCTTTATTACTATTGTTTTCTTCGACATTCCACCACCTTTTAGTGAATTTAATAGTAAAAGAAATTTAAAACTAATCGAGTCTTAAGCATCACGGTGTCAGAACTTTACAGTTAAAATAATGAGTTGAAAAGTAGAACCATATTAGGTCAAATAATTCCACGGCATAGTGTAATTTTACTAGCTTTTTTTCCTCGTAACGTCCTAACATGTCTTATGGTATAAAAGATTATTTTTCAAATAAAGCGAGAAAATGGAATATAGAAATACCGAAATTCATATTCACAGGAATAAGAGTGGTAAAATTATTATATACACAAAATCCACAAAAATAGGAGTGGCAAAATTATTATATACACAAAATATAGTACTTCGTCCCAACAATCTCAAAAATATGAAATAATAACTAAATAAATATGCGGAAGAGATAGAAATACATAAGTCTCTGACATAGTAATAGATAGAATATGCGGAATACATCAAAACCACCCTAGTAATCTGTCTAGTCATACACGAGCAACCAACTAGAATCTACGAGTCAAGAAATATCAATAATACATCAATAGTCTGAATATGTCTCGGAATATCAAGTAAGACATAAAATAAAGGAAGAATCTCCAAGGCGGCGGACGTGTCACGACCCATTTAGGGATCGCGCGGGCACTTATCATTCCCACCTCGGTAGGCGAACTCTCAACCAAAATAAAAACACTTCCAAGTAAAGAACGAAATTCATTTTCTTTCAAGAAATATTATAATCAACAGCTGAAGTCAAACCAATATATTCAAATAAATTAGTGGAAGTGTTTACAACAATTAACCAATACAGTGACTCAGTTTTTCCCCATGACCTGGTCTAGACTAGTACAAGAGTGACTAATGTTGAACCGGAATACAATAATAAACTTAAGACTCAACCTCCATCTCGGAATACAAAGGATGGAGGCCTTCAAGATAGGCACCATGCATCTTCCGAAAAACTCCAACAATCAATTTCCTAAAAAACTCTACACCCCAAAAAGGGATGTAGCAAGAGTAGTATCAAGACACTAGTATTGGCAAGCATCATAGGCCGACAATGGTTAGAAGAACATATCAGTAAAAGAGTTCACAAATAAGCATGGTAAGTAAAACTAGCTCAACAATGCACATTACCTACTACTCGTCACAACCACAAAGGTTCTTATTCCCACTAACTCTTCCCTAGAAATCCGTTTACCAAACTTACATTATGCTCGTTGTTTTTCTCCTTAGTGTACAATAGACAATTTCACACAAGTATCACAAGTCAACTACCATTACTGTCACGCCCCATTTTAGGTCTGCACGGGCACCTACCTTTCTCACCTCGGTAGGCGAACCCTCTATCGAATAAAGTACCGTTTGAACAAGGATAATCATTCTCACTAAAAGATATTCAGCAATAACAGCGGATCATCACAATATATATTTAATAAACTCAAGTGTTCATATGATTACAACAAATACATGATTACAGACTCAATCCATTTTCCCATAACCTGGTCTAGACTAGCACAAGAGCGACTAAATGAATCTCGATTTCTACTATATTCTAAGACTCAACCTCAGTCCCAGAATGAAGTGGGAGGAGGCCTTCCAAATAGGCACCACACATTTCCGTACACATCACAATCAATCACTTGAAACAATCTACACCCCAAAAAGGATATAGCAAGTGCAATATCAGTACAATCCACGCGTACTGAGTAATTGTCATAGGCCGACAATGGTTAGAAACACATAGCAGTAAAAGAATTCACAGATAAACATGATAACAACCCAATCAGGTCATATATCTATCTACCACACACTGTACATCAATACCTTTTAATCATTAACTTCACCCCGATAATCACGAATCAATCTCACAACAATCTCGCAACTCACATATCATTAAAACGTTTGTTTTTAGTTTAATAGTCAACTCTTCATTAAGACACCCGTTATACTACATCACATAGAGACCAAACATATAACTAATCTTACGGACGGACTATGGGATACTTCAACAAGTTCAATCAATAAATCTGAATCCAAGTACACGTCATTGCCTAAGTAAAGCATCTAATCCCAATTGTGTCAAGTCTGAATCCAACATCACAAGTACAACACCAAACATCTCAAAATCAAATCATGATGCAATGCAATGCAATAGTGTATGAATGCAATGCAATGCAATGCCATGCAAATGTTATGTACACATGTACTCCGGACTGAAATATTGACGTCTTGGTAGCACAACCTAGTGTGACTCGCAAAGTCTAAGTGCCACCCGTCCCGAATCTTTGCCTAACAGGCAGACGAGACCCCGGATCTTTTCCCACTAGGGGTTCTCACCGACACCACCCTGGGGGACCCGCGGAGTCCATGCTCTATCAACGATTCCGAAACTAACATCGGATATCAGCCATGCAATCAACGATTCCGAAATTAATCATCGGATATCGTCCATCTCACGTCACTCAAGTAAAAGAGTTTTGTCAAGTAACAACTTCACTTAATCAACAATTCCGGGATGAATATCGGACATCGGCCATCTCACGTCACTCAAGTAAAAGAGTTTTATCATTATACTCAGGATATCAACAATGTATCATGAATGGATGAGAAAGCGTGCAATGCATGGGTCAATATTAACAATCTGATCAATATCACAAATACCACCAATGGGTATGCCAACAATATATCCGTATCACAAATACCAACAGTGGGTATGCCAACAATATATCCGAATCCCAACTACCAACAGTGGGTATGCCAACAATATATCCGAATCACAAATACCAACAGTGGGTATGCCAACAATATATCTGAATCACAAGTACCAACAGTGGGTATGCCAACAATATATCCGAATCACAAATACCAACACAATGGGGTGGCTAGTCCCAAACACATAACGATTAATCAAATCGATCTACATTATTACCATTTCCCTAAACCAGCCTAGTAGCTTAGAACAAGTAATCTCACCCTACACTCACAATCATTCGTCACAACTCAATCTAGAACTCAGTCACAATAGTTGGTGCATTTTATCCTTCCATTTATCAACTAGATTCACTATTAATGGCATAACACAAATAATCACATATTACGGGAATTCTCACCATTGGACACAAAAAATAGGTATCACCCGTTACTCCCAAGTCACATAAAATCCACCAATTTTCAAGAAAGCCACATCATACATCCTAAATAATCTAAAGGCCACAAGCCCGAACACGCAATCACACATCAATACCATCCGAGGATTCCATCCCAAATCTCCAATTTCTACACATGCATTCTCCGTTCCTTCTAATACACGAATATGGGAAACTAACCGGAGTCTAACGAAAAGGGAAACCATATCCTTCCTCATGGCCGAGCGGGCGCCATGAACATCCATTGATTCTTTCAATCGACCACCACATCGCAATCCGTATGAAATAGCATGGAGACAACCATGAGGTCCAAGAATAGAATTTACCATTAGGATTCTCATAAAAGACTTCGAATTGATAAGGTGGATATGGGAATTTATTCTATCACTAGATCCACTTTCACAATGCTAGATGCTCAATCAACCTCCATTCATAACTCATGACACTATTCTAAGTTACTAGCTAGGCCAAGTTACCATTTTTATCTATCCTTTAGAAACCCATTCCTAAGATTCGTAGTAGAAACCCATTTGTACTCTAATGGGGAAAATGAAGAATTAGGTTAGGAACCATTTTAAGGTGATGAACAAGGGGGAAATAACCCAAAGATTTGATATTAAGAAAACAAAGAAATCATCTTTTTGAACCTTAAGAGATTGAGATGCCCATTTGTGTTTTTCTAGATGAGAGGCTCTTAATAAGAATCATAAGAAGGAAGAATTGAATAAGAGGATTTAAAGCGATTTTCTTTCCCAACGAAATGAAGTTTGTGGTTCCACAAGGCACCAGGGGCGGCTAGACTCTCTAGCGTTATGAAAAATGAGGCCAATTCCCGAAATGTCACTTAAATAAGTGGAATCACTGCTCGTAACCCCTGGGGTGGTCGAGTCACCACTCCAGCGGTACCGCTTCTGTGCCCAAGGTACCGCTGGGGCGGTCCTTGAGGAATTTTGCTATACCGCTTTTGTGGTTGCCCAACTGTTGCTGCGCCACCGCTGGGGCGGCCTGGAAGGCGCTGCAGCGGCAAAACTGGGCCCAGATGGCCTGGATCCAATTCTTTACAAGTAATTCGTACGATTTCCCGATCAAGTTAACAGTTCCCCAAAATACAAGAGGGTTCAAGTATGTCTCAAGGTGTCAGCGTCACGAATATTTCGGAATTCATAGTAACGACAAAACGGGTCGTTACAATTATGCTATTCAATCTTAGTATCGAAAGTCATTCAGTCATTCTGATATTCATTATTCACCTAATTTTTAGGACACTAACATATACAAATAAACCAATGAACAATCAACAAAGGTAATCCAAGATCATGGCCTATGGTTATAGCAACTAAGCGCAACTGTGTCAAGTCTCAAATTCTCAATCCGAATTTTGTATATCACAAGTACATCACAATAATTTCACAACAAAAGCCAAGTGCAATGCAATGCAATAATGTATGAAATGTATATGCAATGTAATGCTGTGTACACATGTACTCCGGACGGAAATATCGACGTCTCGGTAGCACAACCCATGGGGGACCCGCAAAGTCCATGTACCTCACAGTTTCGACAACAACCTCGGATACCGCTACCTCGTGATTCTAGCAAAAACCTCGGTAATCGCTACACAAAACCTCGATTACGGGACAACCATCGGATATCGTTCATTACGTCACTCTCATCCAACTGAGCCTAGCTCATCATAGTTTTTCCTCAAGTATCATCAGTGTGTCAGCAGTATATCATGAAGGATGAGAATGCGTGCAATGTATGAGTTCAATGTCAATAATCAAATCAATATCACAAGCAGCATGCATGGGCACACCAACAATATCATGAAAAAAACTACACAATCAGCCATAATAGAACGCTAACCTCGTATCAAACCTCAACAAGTAAGATACTACAATATCAAAATTAGGATATATCGATAGTCTCCAATAACCAACACGGACAAGTCACATAACAATATCACCTCATTCCTTTACTGCCTAACGACATCAATACATGATAAATATGCTTTCTACTCATAAGGTTACCACTAAACATCCGGCCGAGAATCATTTTACGTCCGTGGCACATTTTATCCATTCCAATATCAAATAAGATTCACTATCAAATAGCACAGGACATGTTATGCACATCATACGGGAACTCCTCATCAAGGGGCATAGTAAACTAAGTACTGCACAACTAATCTTCCAAGTCACATAAAGTCCACCAATACTCAAGAGAAAACCAACACATGAACCTAGGAAATCTATAGGCCACAAGCCCGAACACACAATCGCATAACAAGCCATCCTAAGAATCCATCGCAATCTCTATTTCCTATACATGCATTCTCCGTTTCTTCTAATACACGAATATGTAAATCTAACCGGAGTCTGCCAAGAAAGAAAGTCGTAATCTACCTCGAGGCCGAGCGGGTGCCACGAACATCCGTTGATCTTCAATTCGTTCATCATGTCGTAACCCACACGAAGGAACTTGAGACAATCATGAGACCCAAGAATAGGAATCACCATTAGAGCGCTTATACGAGATTCGGATTGATAAGGAAAATTGGGAATTTAGACTACCTCTACATTTTTTAGGCCTTTATTATCAAATAATCCCTTTCCTTAACTCATAATTAAAGCTAAGTGATTTATTTAACCTCCATTCATGATTAAAGTCAACCATCTAAGCTACTAGCTAGGTAAACTCACCATTTTTAACTCTATCTTTTAGAAAACCCATTTTCAAAATTCATGGAAGAAACCCATTTACAAATTTAAGAAGAAGATGAGAATATAAGTTAGTAACCATTATAGGTTTATGAACATGAGAGATTAAATCAATATAATCCATATTAAGAACATGCTAACCATTTATCCTTCTAAGTCTAGGAATTGGTGATACCTATTTTTATTAGCTTTCTAGGTGAAGACCTTAGGAACAATTAACTGTGTGAAAGAAGGGATTAGAAGAAGTTAGGAAGATTAACTTTCCCAAGAAGATATGAGTTTAAGCTCCCAAAAAACTTGAGGGGCAGCTGAACTTTAGGGTTTTGAGAAAAAATGGGGTCAAATCCCGAAATGAACTCTTAAATAGGAAAATCATTGTATGTCACCGCTATAGCGGTCTGAGAACCGTTTCGGCGGCACCGCTACGGCAGCATAGGAACCGCTGTCGCGGTCTCTTGACCAATCCACTTTACCGCTTCGGCGGTGATCCTACAGCTGTAGCGGCATGCTAGTCGTTGTGGCGGTTCCACTGGGCCTGGTGACCCAAATTCAATACTCTCACGCAACGCGCACGACGGGTTCGATCAAGTTAGCAATATTCAGAAGTATGAGTGAATACCAACTTGTCACGACCCAATTTAGCTAAGTCGTACGAGCACCTACCTTTCCCACCTCGGTAGGCGAACCCTTATCCCAACAATCTCAAAAACATGAAATAATAAATAAATAATCAAAAGAGATAGAAATACATAAGTCTGACATAATAATAGATAGAATTTACGGAATACATCAAAACTACCCCAGAAATATGTCTAGTCATACAAGAGCAACCAACTAGAATCTACGAGTCTGGAAATATCAATAATATCAATAGTCTGAATATGTTTCGAAATATCAAATAAGACACAAAATAAAGGAAGAATCTCCAAGGCGGCGGACGTCCCCGTGCTCACCTTGTAAGACTCTAAGCATCAACTCTCGCACCACTATCAGCCACGAAAAATAGAGGTCGATCCTACCTGGAACTCTGCATTCATAAAAGAATACAGCAAGTGCAGGTCAGTACAAACAGCAAGTACTGGTAGGTATCATAGGCTGACTAAGTTTAACTAACACATATCAAGTCAATAAAGTAAGATAAACAGGTAAATCAACAAAGTATAAGTCAAACACGAGCCTGAATCCAAATACATGTCATCACCTATGTTTAACATCTAAACCCAATTGTGCTAAGTCTCAAAATACTTAGTCAGAATCCGAATATCACAAGTACATCACAAGAATATCACAATAGAAGCCATAGTACAATGCAATGCAATAATGTATGAAATGTGTATGCAATGCATATGTTGTGTACACATGTATTCCGATAATGGAACATCACATCTCGGAAGCACAAACCATGAGGGACCCGCGAAGTCTATGTACCTCACGGTTTCGGCAACAACCTCAGCAACTGCTACCTTACGCTTCCGGCAAGAACCTCGGCAATCGCTACACACATCCTCAATTCCGGGATAACCATCGGACATCGGTCCTCACATCACTCTCATCCAACTGAGCTCAACTCATAACAGTGTTTCCTCAAGTATCATCAATGCATCAACAGTATATCATGAAGGATGAGGATGATTGCAATGTATGAGTTCAATGTCAATAATCAAATCAATATCACAACTCCACGCATGGGCACACTAATAATATCATGAAAAGGCTACACAATAGGCCATAATAGAACACTATCCTCGTATTAAATGTTAACAGGTAAGATACTACAATATCATGATCAAGATATATCAATAGTCTCCAATATCTACTATCTCCACGTAGCATCAAGCCAACAACAATAGAACAAGATACGTCACAACACAACGGTGTGGCTAACCCCAATCACACAACAGGGCCCAACCTAAGACAATATCCAACTCAACTTCATACCCGAAGTTTTACATGCTTTCTCCGATAATATCGTCTAAATATATGCTTCGCTAAACGAAGTCTCACCATAGGGTAAACCATAACCTACCTGGACAGTCGAATAGCTAATCTCCAACAGTCAAACCTTGGTCTTGCCCTTCCTTTGTGCCTCGTGATAATGAAAGTCTAATCATATCCGGATATGAAATTAGAATCAAGAAGAAAATACCCAAATAACCATATTCCTAATCAAGTCCCAAACCCTAACTCATGGAATGGGGAAAATGAGGGAATTCGAAGGATACCTATAATAGTCTTAGAAGAATTTCGGATCAAAAACTTAGTTCAAAAACCCATTCCCTACCTCAAAGGGCAAAATGATCATTTCATAAGAAAATCGGTTTCAATGAGGTCAAATTATTAATCTAGGAAATCATACGAATCCAATGGTATCCATATTGTCATACTTTAAATCCAAACCCAAAAAGTCTCCAAAAATAGGAATCCGAGCCACGAAGGGCAAAATAGGAAATTGGTTCAAAATCAGTTTACCCATTACTTATGGAGCCTATATACCAAAAATGAGTGAAATTCATCCACTAATTCATGTTTAATTAAAGAAAAACCAAGTTCAAGCCTAGGGTTTCAAATCCCGAATTTACCTCCCTTAATTCAAGAATCTTAGCATGAAAAATCCTACTAAATGATGGAATAATCATAAAAAGGTGTTTGGAATCTTACCCAAATGATAATTCTTGAAAGAGCCTCTTCAAGTCTCCCAAGATCGAGCTTCTAAGATTGTGAGAAACCTCAAGCAAATAAGAAGAAGAAAACGCCCAGCTGTCCGACCCATTTCTTGTGCTATAACGATCCCAAAGCTCACTTTTGATAATTCCAATAGATTCATCGGCGGGGCTGGCATTACCTCTTCCTGCCCCTTCTCTCCCTTCACCTCCCGATTGCTTTCCTTGTTAGACTCGTACAAATCCAGAGGTTAAGAGTTCTGCCGGTCTACTGTCCTGACGAGGATATCATCTTCCACTACGTTTTTAGCTGGTTCTGCCATGGTTAGGGTTTTACTAACTAAACAGGTTCGGGTGTGTATTCATTTTTTGAGAGCTTTTGACAAAGAATCAGGACAACAACACAGTTATCTATTCCCAAAGACGGCGCCAAACTGTTTTTCAGTAAAAATGGATGTGACTGGTCTACCAGTTGGAGATTTGTTTTAGTAGGGTTGGAAGACAAGTGAGTTGTATCCAATCCCGAAAACTCCTCTAAAAGCAAAAGATTCGAGTAAATAAATGATAAGCTAAAGATGATAAAATATGAGTTCAAAACCATGAGATCAATATTCAACCCAATAGATGATAATTTTCCTACAAGACTCAATGGAGAAGAAAATGCTAGAGTTACAACGTGTGGGTTAGAAGCTGCCGCTTCTTCCCCTCTAAGCTATTCTTATATAACCCAAAGCTAAACTTTTCTATCCTAAAGTACAGATGACATGATGTGTCTGTGGCTCCAATGCTCATTCGTGTAGCGACTCTATGATCGAGGTCGGCTGATGTGACACGGGTTGTTGGGAGTGGAAGACAGCTAAGCAGGCTCCCCGGACATCCCCAGTACATGGTTACTTATACACACCCGGTGCGTAATTTTCCTAATACAAACATTAGCAGTATTTCGCTCACCATCTTCTTCTTTTTCTTAATGGAGAAAATCACCATTTCACTATTACAACAAAAGGAAGCGGTAAAGATAGAAAAATTGAAGGAAAGGAAGGAGGAAAAATATCGGAGGTGGGAGTAAGGACCACACAACTAAGAGGAAAAATGAAAAAAAAAATCTTGCATTGGAAACCCAAAATATAAAACATAGACAGAGACGGGGGAGAAAAATTGATTCGGGAAGGGGTGAAGCCTGGAGAAAAAGCGTTTGTGGGATATAGGGGTAACAAAGGAGTTGGGTTATATTTTGAGATCTAGATAACCGAGCGGTATCTCCAAGTAATTATCTATAAAAAAATTGCTTGATGGTCCACAATTTGGATATGTTAGGCGAGCTTTCATTTTTATTTGATTCCAAAAGACAGAATGATTAACCTGTTATCTTTAAGAAAATGCTATTGACAAAAGAAGGCTTTAGAAAAAATGTGTTTAACATACAAACTCGAACATATGAAAGCCCAAAAATTATAAGCATACGTATTAAGAATAACAGATAATACTCGTTTGCATTCCATGCAACGGACTTTCGAAAAAATTGTAATGTACTAATCTTGAATGACAACTGGTAAAGGAAATAGTCATCTTCATTAATGAGTCAACTGCTGGAACTATACTTGCAAGTAAAATTACAATTCAAAGAAAGAGACGAGCAACTTGGACTAAAAATTATATTTCTTACTCCATTCTGGACATATACAGAATATCCAAGATAGTTTGATTTTTTTTATTGTGCTTGAATTTGAATCTGTTTTTTTCGCCATCATCAAGCTTTTGCGGTCAGCAATGTATTACTTCTGGGACTTGAGTTCTTCTACCCTCTTTTCAGTCTCCCTCAATGCTTTCCCATAGATGCTAATCAACTGCACAAATGAAAATATTTTTACATTTTATCAAGATCAAGTAGCAAAAACTGGTTAATATAAAAGTGAGGCCTCAAAGCAATTTCCGGGAATACACACACACATATGAATATGAGTTTACGTTTTTATACCATTAGGCCACCTTTCCATGTTGCAGCAGGTAATCTGTCTTGTTTAATTTCAACATTACAAATCTCACATTTTAAGGAGGCTTACCTGTAGATAGTTTCTTCGCGTGACTTGATAGGGTAAAACTTCTCTACACTGATGGTGTATAAACTTCAACTCTATGTATATTAATTGTAAGCCATAAACATACCTCATCAACTTCTTCTGGAGTCACTATAAATGGAGGAGACATCATGATGGTGTCACCAGCAACACGTACCAACATACCATTCTTCTGACACTGCGCTCCAAAATATGTACCAATACCTGAGCAGCAATGACCAGTTTGAATGAGCTAAGAGTTTAATTTGACCTTCGATTATTGGAGAGCAAATGAGGATATTACATACCCCATTCAGGAGGGAAAGGATCATTAGGAGATTTGTTATCCGCGAACTCAGTGGCAAGGATCAAACCGTTTCCCCTAATCTACATACAGAAAAATAAGAGTGAAGCAAATGAACAGCCAATCATTAGGAAGTTTCGACCACTTGATATGAACGACTAGTTCTACCTCTCCGACTATGGGACTGTCAGAAAACGCCTTCAGACCTTCTTGAAACTTTGGGGATATTTTATTTACTTTCTCAACCATATTTCGTTCCCTGAAATAATTTGAACATTTTCAGATCTTTAGAACTAAGTACAATAGCCAATGTCTATATACTAAAATGCAGAGTTGTCAGCAATCATAATGCTAAAATAAGCAGACTATACTAGTAGATAAGTCATATGCAAGTTGCAAATCAGGGTAAAGAATTAAAGGCACATGTTCATAAAAATCCACAACTGGAAGGAAGGAAGTCGAATGGCAATTCAAGCATACATACTTGTAGATTTTAAGAGCTTCCAATGCCACCGCGCATGCAACAGGATGCCCAGAATAAGTGAATCCATGGGAAAAAGAACCTAATTCCAGAAAAAAAATCAGCGCTACAGCTAACAGACAAAGGAAATGATTTGATATGCTATCAATAGAATGCTCACCAAGTTTATTGCTTTGAGAATATATTACATCAGAAACTTCAGGGCTTACAAGGACAGCTCCAATTGGCATATATGCAGAAGAAAGAGCCTGAAGAACAATTCGGGAAAGAAAATTTATGTATCTAGATATAATAAGTTGGTATAGGTGAGATAGGAACTTTACCTTCGCTAAGGAGACAAGATCAGGTTTGATGTTATACTTGTCACAGCCAAACATTGTTCCAAGCCTCCCAAAGGCACAGATGACCTCATCCGCAATGAAAAGAATGTCATATTTCTTCACTACAGCTTGGATCTATAAATGAAAGGGAGAAATTGCTGTTTCAGTTATGTATAAGCATACGAATTAAAATAGATAATTGTAAAGACTGCCAGAAATAAAAGAAAAGGATTTGTTGCTGCAATATGCCTTGTAAGTCGTAGCATTATGTACCAGCAAGGATGATTTCTCTCAAACCTTTGTTTACCAGCTTCATCCTCGTTTTCAAGATTATGAACTTAAAGAATGTAACTTCAAATTTTCTTAAAAAATAGCGGATTGCCTTCATTCTTTGGCACCACACTATAGAAAGAACTCATACATCTTAGATTGAGCACCTTATGCAACATTCTGAGTAGTAATGCAAAAAACTAGCAATGCAAAAGTAATACAGTTTCCTACTACAAGAATGAAAAGGAACAGACAAAAGGCAAAGAAAACTACCTTATCAAAATAGGTTGCTGGAGGAGGTATGACACCTCCTGCCCCCATGACTGGTTCAGCAATGAAAGCAGCTATCTGAGGTGAAAAAAAGCAAATCAATCAGCAATAAATCAACCTCGATGCACAAATTAAGTAGCAGGAGTTAAAGTTAACGGAAGTTACTGTTTCAGGCCCCTCTTTGAGGATAAGATCTTCCAAATTTTTAGCCAACCTGGTTGAGAACTCCTCCTCCGTCTCACCTGACATATACATTTCAACAAAAAAATGGTTTATTACACCATAAGAAGAGGAGAAAACTAAGAGTCAGTAAGAATAAGTAGCAACCTGGCAGATGATAGCGCCAATAATGAGGACAGTCAGTGTGCAGAACAAATGGAGCAGGAAGATCAAATTTTTGATGTAATGCAGGAAGACTGCAAAAGAAAGTATTAGCAAACAGATACCGGCAAGATGATAATGAATCTTAGCAATTTTGATTTCAAATAATGCTTGTTATATTACCCAGTGAGACTGGCAGAGATAAGAGTTGAACCATGATATCTGTTACAAAGAACGAGCAAAAACAATATGTAAGTTTAAGGGAAAAAGAAACAAAATAAATAAATAATAGAGATTCTCAGATTACGCTTTTGCTCGAGCTATAAATTTCTTTTTGTTTGGCCTTCCAAGGGCATTGTTGTAATACCAAACCAGTTTCACCTACATTTGAAGTACAAGGGAAAAAGCTACATATTATCCTCATGTACTTCTTCACATAATATCCTGCTATTTGTTATCGAACTTCTACACAAAAAGGAAAATTTAGAGCAATTATTGTATCCATTTCACTGATGCTTACAGAACTGTCACAAAACCCAAAAAAAAAAAAAAAAAAAAAAAAAAGCAAAATGTCCCACTCTTTCACTATCCCCAAAATATGGAGGTCTTCTGATGGTAAGCAAGTGTTTTAAGAAAAAACCTGAACACTAGATTATACGATTCAGTGTCTGAAGGCAATAAGCAAACCTGGGTATCATTGGCTTCTGATCCACTATTTGTGAAAAAAGCTTTTGCCATTTTCTTAGCAGTAAACATATCCAGAAGCTCCTTTGCAAGATCCTGTATATTTGAAAATGCAATCAGCCTGAGATCCAAGTAAAACTTAAAAACAAAAGACACTGTTCAAGGTTTGCCAAACCAATGAAGGTTTTGTAGTACGATTCCAAAATGAATGGTAAAAAGGCAATGTGTTCAATTGCTTAGTGGCAGCATCAACAAGGCGAGGCTCGTTTCCCCCTACAAGAATATTTTAAGTAGGTAAGCAGTGTACACGTGCTCCAGATACATCATCAATAAAAACTCATTGCAAAGTTCCATAGCTGTCAAGAATTAGCCATTGTCTGGGTCTTAAATTGTTCTTTTAAGTATACTTGAGAAATCACATAAAAAACTAAGGCCCTTCTGAGGCATGTCTCCAGTTTTTGGACCATGCACTAGACTATTACAGTTCAACATGGAGACATTCAGCGGCAGAGATATAAGTTTATGAGTTCTATTTATAGGACCAAAACTAGGTAGTATAAAAATACGTGTTGCAATAGTTAAAGGACTAAAACAATAATAGATCTTCCCACTTTCTTTTGAAATTCAATTTGCAGCAATGGCTTATGACTTCTACAACTAATACATTGAGTAGACTGGTATAACGGCCTCCCAGATTAATATATTGTTGTTCGAGTTTTTCCAAAGATAAAAAGATATGCAATTTCAAATGAATATCTACCAAACTGTAACAATTTGACAAACACAGAGCTGCATTTCAAAAATATGAAAAATGAATAGCCCAACACAATTTTCTGAAAGGATGGAAAGCCCATTTCCCAGAATGGAAGTATGGGACTATTATCACCTAAAATTCATAAATTTTACCAACTTAGACTAATTAAAATCCAGTGAGGCCTGTAAACTATTTTCTTATTCTTGGATAATGAAAAGACAGCTTTCACCAAGATCAGAACAGTTCTACAAGTTTTCTTCAATGGTAACCTTGCAATGTATAGTTCAAGCTGTTAGCCTCCAACATATTTCAAATGCCACAAACCAGGATTAACACAGTAGCCATTAATAATTAACAAAATGAAGATGCACAGCTTCTTCATTAATGGATGTTAACGTAATTTAAAGTAAAGTTTGTGTTATGATCATGATGCAAATACTTATTGTCATTACTGAAGAATTATGCAGTTACTATTGTGAAAACAAAACATTTGACGTAATGACTGAAAACTTAAAGAGTGTCGATGTCTGACAGGAGATGCTAACCAAACAGAAAAAACTTAAATGAAAGACATATACATGTTATTACATTTGGAGCTAGAAGTAGACCAAAGAGTAAATAAAAAGGATCGTAAGTACCTAACGCTGTGCACCACAAACCAGCAAGAGTATCAAGATACTTCCTCCCTTTATCGTCATAGACGTAGGATCCCTATAACAAATTGTAGAAATTGATAAGGGAAAGGCAAAGTTTTCTCAAGGTAGACAGCAAAAGTAGCCATAAATCTAACCTCAGACTTCTCTATAATCAAAGGATCCACATCAGTACTTTGCCACCCAGCAGTGAAGGGTGCCAACATATCATGACCCTTAAACCTGCAAAAGTGGAAATATATTGGTTTATAAAAAAAAATGATGCTTGTAGGTGCAGCTTTTATGTCAAATGAGTGAAATATAATCAGACAATAAAACCACATATAACTAAATATGAAGAAATGGCATGTCATTTAGTAATGACTGTCCATAAACAAGGGAGGTGAAGAAAAAGATACAGAGGTAAGAAAGGGAAACAGAATTTACCCTTTATCAGTTCCTGAAACATCATTTTCCAAAGATGCCTGTGTACTATTGTAACTTGCCGGTGTTGTTTTAACTATATGCTCCTGTAAACTGCTAAAAGCTGGAATATGTTTTGCATGGAAACCAGCCTACAGACCAGATTAATTAGACCAGAAACAACTTAATGGTAGGTCGCAAAAGAAAAAAACGCTGCTTCATGGAAATATATTTGCTTAGTCTTCAAAATGTTACATCTAAGAAAGAGAGCTTTTGGAGGGGGAGGGGGCAATTCTTTTATCCAGTTGAGAGAAAGTTTTATTATTTTCGTTTTAATTCTGGAGCATCTTTGAAATTCTAGTCAGAATAGATGGTTGATGCTTTTTGTAGAGAGATTTTTATGTGAGGTTCTTTACCTTCGGTAAACCCCTTACGAGGAATCTCCCCTATACATCAATAAAATCTTACCTTATCAAAAACAAGTAAATATGATAGCACAAACTGAACTTAAGAACACTAGAAAAGCGTCTCAAGAAACTTCACTTTCGATGTTATCCAACATTACATTTTGACATAAGAGTCTCTGCAGAGTGCAGATTATAAACTCTTAAAAAATGATTGAATGAAAAACTCCTCTGTATAGAACATTCATTTTTCCTTGATCTCCTTGTTTATGTAAAGCCAAGGCCCGTGGTCGGATAATGTATCTAAATGTGCACCAACAGATGGTGATGCAGCAATTTGGCTGCAGTCATTGCTCAGCTGTATATAATAGTTGAATGATTTAAATACCAAAATAAAGATTGTTCAAGAGACGATCAACCAAACACCATGAAAGAATTTATTGATCTTTGGGTTTATAAGGAAATCCCTTAGTTTTTTGTGTCAAAATCAATATATATGACCTGTCCACAATCAATTGTGCGCAACGCATATAATCCACTGATTAGTTTCACTATTCCTCAGTAGAAAGGTGATCAAGACAAGGCTGGAAAACAACTAAAAGAAGTTCCCAGCTTAAAACCATCCTCAATATGAAAAGTTACCAGTTTCAAAAAATAATCATCCTAAATATCAAGAAATTAAAAGACCAAAATGGATAATTTCCTAGTAGAAAACAAAGAAAAACCAAAAAGCATTTTGACTTCATGACAGCACCTAAAATGCATAAAAGTTAATAATATGTATTTCCTAATCAATCAGATGTATCTCAAAAAAACTAACCTTTTATCTTAGAAAAGTTTGAGAAGGGGGACTCCTACTATACTTAGAGGCAGATGTAATTTTGTCATACCGGGTTCATCTGAACCTTATACTTTCGACAACCATTAATTTACATATAAAAATTTATTAAAATTAAAACAAGTAGTATACATGAACCCACTAATTTCAAAAAACAACGAGTTTGATGCTAAGAACCTACAGCAACCCAGTGTAATCCCACAGGTGGGGTCTGGGAGGATAGAGTGTACTTAGACCTTACCCCTACCTTGTAAAGGTTGTAGAGAGGTTATTTCCGATAGACCCCCGGCTTAACCTAAGTACAACATTTCAAAGCAGTTTGAAAAAGAAGGGAATACAAAAATGAAAGTAGTACCAACATTAAAAATAATGTGAAATGGAAAGCAGTACATAGCATTAGGAAACAGTTCGAATCCTGGATTCACCTCTGACTATACCCCTAACCTACAACAAGTATGTCGCCTCCTTGCCTTACAAGATGAAGAAATCAAGTGAATATGGTAGTCCAATAATAAGCTCCGGTAGAAAATTAAAAAATTAAAAAAAAAAAAAAATAGCGCAACTTTCAACTCAAATTATAAATCCATTAAAAGGCCAAAAACACATTAACAAACAGAACCAGAGAACAAAAGAATGAGCAAACTGAGATTCCGCAAAGAAACTTATTATCTTTAACAAAATTTTAAAAAAAAAAAAAAAAACTACACAATAAAGCTTGGTGGCTTTTGGTTTGAAACATATAATCTTAAACATTCATTGAATATATACACATTTAGGGGCCACTTTCAAGTCAAAATAATCCACTAAAAAGCCAATGACACAAGAAAAGGTAGATTCATTCAACAAAGAAAGTTATTGTCTTTAAACAAGAAAACTACACAATAATAAAGCTTGAAAGTAAGAGGTTATGTATTTCATATCATAATAAAGAAATGAAACCATTAGAAAAGAAACGTCAAAAAAAAAAAAAAAAAAAAGCAAACCTTGGTTGTGATAGCTGCTTTAATGGTGGATCCAAGAAGACGAGAAATCTTGGCCATTGATATGAATATGACCTTTTGGAATCAAATCTAATACAAAAAAAGAACACCTCTCTCTGTCTCAAATGTTTTTATATTTATATGGGGGTAAAACATGCACAAGTAGAAAGAAAAGATTGAAGCTACAAATATAGAAAGAAAGAAAAGTTGCCAAGGAGAGAGAGAGAAAAAGTTATCAACCTGACGACTCGGTGATGACACAGATCTTACTCTAATTCTAATCATCAATAATCAATAATAAGACATATAAAAAATACCCTAGGAGTATCTTTTATTAGTTTAAAGAAGCTAACTTTTGTGTCCTATTTGGTGACAAAACGTTACTCCGTCTGTCCCAATTTAATGATTTTTTTTTTGTTTTTTGAGAGTCAATTTGATTAAAATTTAAAATTAAATTAAATTTGATTAAGTTAATATTTTGAGATTAAAATTTATATAATTGAAAATTACATGAAAAGTACTATAAATTCTAACTTTTCTCATATCAATTTGATAAAAAAATATATCTTAAAATATTTATCAAAGTTCATGCAGTCTAAATGCGAAGAAACAAAAAAATATCACGTAATAGGTGAAGATTGTGCTATATAATTTGCGGGTAACGGAAGGCTGTGCTCCTTTTGGGAGAAACTTCTGGTACACTGAATTTGGTTACCAATTAGATTTCCTTTTTATAGATTATCATGATTCATGAGTAGGCTCTGATTACCACGAGCAGAAACTGATAGAAAAATTAAGACTCTAGATTTAAAAAAATAAAAACACACACATTGTTCATTTTATGTTATACTATTTTTTATTTATTTGTTTAAAGAATATTTGAAATAATTTAAATTTAAACTTTTTATTCTACTCTTAATGTGAAAATTTTACAGTACAAAAATATATTTTATGTCATCTTTAATATCATAAATTTAAAACTTGTAGCAAGACATATGTTTGCATATATTTAAGACTGCAAACTTTTAATAGTATTTATTCTTTCTTAAATTTCATGTTAGTTTAAATTACTATCATATAAATTAAAACCGCAGGAAGCTAAGCATACCACTAAAGATAAAATGAAAAAATATGTTCATGTGATCATGTCTAACCAAACAGCATAATTCAAGGTGATACAAGTATACTTTCTCCTTTTTGTCCTTTCAAATATGGAAAAAGAAGTATAGGAGTATAATGTGCTTGATGAAAAATCTTTAGTAGGGAAATGGGGGTATAATTATTTGATATATTATTTGACAATGATGTAAGATATTTAATTTGCCCAAAGTTTTTGGAAATAAGAGGCTATCATCAACGTCTCGTCATTATCCCTTGGCCCACGAGTCATTGTTGAATGTTTAAAGGCGTCGAAGGTTTTCAGGATAAGATTATACGCTTGACAGGTAGGAAAATTAGGGGAAGAAGAAAGTGGGAATTTTTTGTTCATGTTGCATAATTTGACAAAAGAGAGATGAAGGAAAATGAAAAAGAAAAAAAAAGGAAAATTATTTTCCTATTGGCCACCAAAGTTCTTTTATGAAAATGATTTTCTTATTGGGCCACCAAAATTCTTTTGTTTTCCCTCTTTACCCTCCTTGTAATTTCAATTCGATCAAAATATATGACTTGTTTTATTTTGAACTACTCGTTAGTTCTCAAATAAGAATCAAATTCGTGAACAATAATTAAAGTCAATGGCAAACTCAAATTTGAAAACTCTCACTGACCATACTCGAGCAAAACAGAAATAAAAATAAACGAACTCCATGAGATTTTCTTTGTGTCTTGTCGATTAGACAACATCGGACCAGTTGAGTGAGAATTGGGTGACTAGTTTGACTATACATATATATATATTGATAGACGGCTAAAAGCGCATTTCTATAGCTACATTTTGTCTCCCTATTTTGATCGCTTTATTTATGTTCTGTTCACTTTATGCTGAATATGTATGCTTGGCCTGAAGGACGTGATTGGAGCAAATGAAATTATAGAGAGCTAAAATGGATGAAATATGGCTTTGAAGTCTTAGCTAGCGTTTGGCACAGATTTCCAAAAAAAAAAAAAAAAAATTTAAACTTGATTTGAATGAAATTTTTCAAGTTTTGAAAATGTGTTTGGCCATTATTTTTCAAAACATACTTCACTTTTTATTTTGAAAAACATGAAACATTACTTATAAGTTCTAAAAACTATCAAGAATACCCGATCATACAAAACGTATATACTTGCTATTTGCTAATTCCAAATTATGCAAAATATGATATTTTAATAATAATTGTTAATAACACACTTACTAGCTACTACAATTCAAAGATCCATCTGTGCAAGGAAAAAAACAACGGTAGTAACTAGCTATTCTTTAATATTATCTTCCCACATTATACGAACAATCACTTCATATTATTGGCAAGGGTATAGAAACCTGAAGAAAAATTCATACAAAATCAAGCAAAATAAATCCGGAGAAAAATCATACAAATCAAGCAAAACATTAGCAGATCTTAGCAAATTACCTTCAAATTTTTATCTTTACAACGGATTTCTACAGTTGGCAGATCAATTTTTCCTAGGTTTTCTTCTTCTACAGTTTAAGCACAGGTTAGCTCAATCACTTTATAGAAGAGACTGCTTTAATTATGAAAACATGATAGATACAACTCTAATGGAGGAACATAGTAGATAGAATTAGTTGGGTCATAAATAGATGAGGCTTTTCTATAGTATACAAAAGTTTGGGTAGTTTTTAAAAGTTTTGAAAAGGCCAAAACATAGATCTTGGCCCAAAAACAGGTTTGAGCCAGAATTTGGGATTTGAAGATTTGTTTTCAAAATCTGTCAAAATTTTATGGCCAAACAAAGACTTGAAAACAAATCTTCAAAATATGCTCCCAAAATCTATGGTCAAACGGGAGCTTAGTAAAAGTTCAAGAAAACTAATCCAGATCGCGTCTATGGAGAATATATGTATCAATGGATTCTTTGATAAGGAAAATTTTGGGACGTCTGTTGAAATATACTGTCTTGCATTCAGGGGCGGAACCAGCTTATGTCCAGGGGGTTCATCCTCGGCAAAAAATTACAGTGTATTTTCAAAGTTAAAATTATTTTATTATGTATATATAGTAGATATTGAACCTCCTGACTTCTTCGTATATTTACCTTTTGGAATTTTTGAACCCCCTGGATGAAAATCCTGGCTCCGCCACTGCCTGCATTGGATAATGCTTCGTAATTGTCAAAGCGAATGGTGTGAGCATCGTTGGAGCCAACATGGTGATCGCAACCTCATGTGTGAAGGTTCCTCTTAAATACAATGGACAAGAGCTTGAGATCGACTTAGCCCACAAGGTGCTCGAATCAATGTCGGGTAGAGGTGGGCATTCGGTTCTCCTGTTCGGTTCTTCGATTTCGGTTTTTTGAAAGTGGATACCGAACGCCGAACCGAATTAGTTCGGTTCGTTTGGTATTTTGAAGTTCGGTTCAATTTCAATTTTTCTAATTCGGTTTTTCCGGTATAGGCCTGAAATGAGCTATTTTTCTGCTTGTAAAATGGACTTCCTTTTTAATAAAAAAATGAGCTATGGACTTCCTTTTTAATAAAAAATGAGCTATTTTATGTTTTTTTTTTTAATTCAAAATGGGCTATTTTAATGGGCTATTCAATTCATTGGAACTGACTTTTCTCCATCTCTAGCTTCTAAGTAACGTCAGTTTGAGTCAATTGGGATTTTAAAGTTGAGAGATCAATATCTTCCTCACTCGCCATCACCTTATCAAGTCACTAATGTGTAAGTTCAGGAGCCTATTGTCACGACCCAACCTGAGGGCCGCGACGAGCACCCGTCTACCCGGCACCCACTTAAGATACTTATACATCACATTCTAGGTAGCCACGTAATTGTATCATACTTTTCATTCATCATTCTAGTCTCATTGAGCAACAACATATTTATATCATCAATGGCATCTAAGTCCATATAACTATACATGCGCCGACGAGGCGATAAACAACATCCCAAAATATAGGTCGACAAGGCCGAACATATCTAACCATATACACAATGTCTACGAGCCTTTAAGAAGGGTACATCATATCATAACACATGGGCGGGGGACAGACCCCGCCGTGCCCATGAATATATACACACAAAGAATCTATACCAAAAGTCATTCGAATAAAATGGAGCTCGCTATCCCCGAGATAATACGATTATGAATCGAGTCTGTCTCCCCCGGCCACTGGGGCATGACGCGGCGTCCACAAACAAAAAGGACGTCGGTACGAAGAATGTTATGTAAAGCATGATCAATATCAATATGGAAGCATAATGGATAACACATGAAATAACATAAGATGGGAGATAGTATATATCATATATATATTCCATATATATACATACATTCATATCCTTGCTCATTTACCTTTCGTATCTATTTTCCTTTCATACTCATACTCGTGTCATATACTTTGCACATACATAGCCCTTACTTGGCACTCACATGGTCTTAACATATTCATACTCAAATCGATGTCATATTCATAGCATAATCATACTTACATGGATGTCATACATATAGCTTATTCGTACTCATATAGATGTCATATATATCTTTTTACATTGCGTACCCGACCACGAAGGTTCGGTGTTTCACGTACCTGGCCCTACCAAGGCTCAGGGTTGTTCGTACCTGGCCCTACCAAGGCTCAGTGTTATTCGTACCCAACTGCAGCACGCGTGTGCGCACGTCGTTATATATAGATATACATCTTCGTTATATTCTACCCGGCCATATAAGCTAACAATCTCGCGGGCACACATACATATATACATATACATATTTATCATATTCTACCCGGCCATATAAGCTCGGGGTTCACAATAGCCTCTAAAATACGGACATACAAGCTCATATCTATCTTTAGTCTCGTTACTATCGTCATTCATTACCTTCTATCCTTAGTTACTCGTCATATAAGGAACTCGGTACAATCATATCATTTGAGCGTCATTAGCTTAATAGCTTCTCGAGCTAGGATCATTAGGGGGTATCATGAACTCATAAGAGGATGAACAATTGGCCAAAGAACCATTCCTTATGAAAGAAGGGTTAGCCTTACAAACCTTTTCGTGCCACTATTCTATCACTTGAGCGTTCTTCTTCAAGCTCACGTTCTACCTTCATTGTAGTGCATACTCATATTAGATACTAGATAGCTTTAGCATTCATGACTAATTCTAGAGAAAAATCGGACGTCTCCTTTATTTATACTACTTCCCTCACATCGTATATCAACTCCCAAACATCAATAATAACGTTCCCAATAACATCGCAAAGAGCTTTTAGTCATTTACATTACTCTTACTTCACAATTTACTTCAAGTCACCCATATTCATAGTCATATCTCGTCAATACATTCATTCACATACAATGTCGGTTTCATACTCTCAATATCATTTATAACATGATTATATTCATAAAGTATCAAGAATCATAACTCGTTTCACACATCTACTCAAAAGTGATACTATTCACCTATTCATGACCCATTTCTTACATTCCTTTGTAATCCAAGTGTTTCACCTTCCAAATACTTTAAACAACATGGAAACATCATAAAATTTACCTTATATGGTGTAGGATTGAACCTTGGTGGCATATGCCTTGAGCAAAACCCTAGATTTTCCTTCACTTGAATTCCTTGTCTTTGATGAACTTTAATGGATTCTCTTACTTTGATTCACTTGTATTGATGATAACAACCTTTGATTTCCTTTGGATTCTTGTTCATGAAACACATATGAGGCCCTAGAGCTTTTAGAGAGAAGTAGAGAGATGTTGGGAATGAAATAATGAAGTTGGAAACTCATTTAAAGACTTGAAACATTTCAGTCCGTCGGGTGTTCCACGGACTGTTCCACGGTCCGTGGAACCCAGTGTTGTCCATGAAACTGGTCGTGGTTCATGACCAACTTCTCTGTGGCGAGTTCCACGGACCCATCCACGGTCCGTGGAACACAAACCGGCCGTGAAACTCACCGCCACACCAAGTTCGATCCCGTCGTCTCGTTTGATCTCCAATCCTTATGAACCTTCTTAGCACTTGTTTATCACTTCATTAGCAATCCAAGGGGGCGTTATAACTCTCCCCCAACACATCATTAAGTTGTCATCAACTTACTACTCATAAACCCTTTCCGATACTTATCGTATACATGGCCTTTCCTTGGCAACTTTCTCATCTAACATTGAATATCTTTCAAATCTTATTTACAATCATCAAATGCTATCTCTCACTTATTGAAACATCGTATACTTCGTGTTCCTCATTAGCCTACTCACTTTGCGTTAACGGAAAATTTTCTGAGGTGTAACATTCTCCCCCCCGTAGGAACATTCTTCCTCGAATGTTAAGCACTCGGGGATTCTAGAAAAATTTCTCCAGAGTTTCCCCTATAATATGGCACTACCATCCTGTCACAGCAACCCATAATATCAATGCCTCACAGGGCCACAACATAATAGCAATATAACTTGGCCACACACGACCCAAATACACAAAAAGAAAAGCGTACATACCTTATGATCTTGACGTCTCATCTTGGCCCTCTTCTAGGGGCTGAAATAGGTGCGGATATTTGGATTTCATGCTTTCTTCCGCCTCCCATGTCATTTCTTCTCGATTATTATTTCTTCACATAACTTTAACTGAGGCCACTTCTTTGTTTCTAAGCCTCCGTACTTTCCTATCTAATATGGCAATGGGTTTTTCATCATAAGCTAACTTTTCTGTTACTTGAACATCATTTAATGGGACGATCCTAGTGGGATCTCCAATACATTTACGTAGCATCGAGACATGGAAAACTGGATGAACTGACTCCAAATCGGGAGGTAAATTTAATTCATAAGCTACTTTGCCTATTTTGCGCACAACTTCATAAGGCCCTATATACCTGGGACTAAGCTTTCCCTTTTTTCCAAATCTCATAACGCCTTTCATTGGCGACACTTTCAAGAATACCCAATCTTTAACTTGGAACTCTAGGTCCCTTCGACGGTTATCCGCATAGGACTTTTGACGACTTTGGGTCGCTAGCGGCCTTGTATAAGCTTGACTTTCTCTATGGCTTGTTGGACCAAATCCGGCCCTATCAATTTAGCCTCTCCTGTTTCGAACCACCCAATCGGAAATCTACACTTTCGCCCGTATAAGGCTTCATACGGTGCCATTTGGATGCTAGAATAATAGCTATTATTATAAGCAAATTCAATAAGTGGCAAATGATCATCCCAATTTCCCCCAAAATCTATCATACATGCTCGTAACATATCCTCAAGAGTCTGAATGGTACGTTCAGCTTGTCCATCGAGTGGATGAAATGCCGTGCTAAGAAATTGGTCCCCAAACCCTCTTGGAAGGACTTCCGTAAATTAGTTGTATATCGTAGATAATATGATGGAACACCATGAAGCCGCACTACCTCTCTAACATAGAGCTTTGCATAATCTTCTCGCCACATACGTTCGACCGGGCAAGAAATGAGCCGACTTGGTGAGTCTATCCACAATCACCCATATGGAATCATACTTACGTCGAGAACGGGGTAAGCTCCGCAATAAAGTCCATGTTAATCACTTCCCATTTCCAAGTCGGAATTTCCATAGCTTGCAATAATCCGCCCGGCTTTTGGTGCTCGATTTTCACTTGTTGACAATTGGGACATTGAGCTACGAATTGTGCTACCTCTTTCTTCATCCCATTCCACCAATACATGGATTTAAGATCATTATACATTTTCGTTGCTCCGGGGTGGATAGAATACCGGGAACAATGAGCTTCTCTCAATATTTGGTGGCGTAGACCGCCACATTAGGAACACACAACTTGACATCGGAGAACTCCGTCTCCGTAATCTCAAATGATGATTCCTCTTTTTACGAGGAGTGTATCTCTGATGCACTAGTACGGGATCTTCGTATCGTCGCTCTTTCACTTCCACTACTAGCGACGAAACCGCCGAATTCCGGGGTAGTCCCCCCGCTACCCGAGTCCACTACTCGAACCCCTAGGCTAGCTAGCTGCTGGAGCTCACGAGTCATTTCTCGTTTCTTTGTTTGTACATCACATAAACTTCCCATAGATCTGCGGCTAAGAGCGTCAGCCACAACATTTGCCTTTCCGGGGTGGTATAGGATATCAACATCATAATCTTTTAACAATTCTAGCTATCGTCGTTGCCGCAAATTCAACTCTTTCTGTTTGAAGATATACTGAAGGCTCTTGTGATCTGTATAGATGTCTACATGAACACCATATAAATAATGTCTCCATATCTTTAATGCATGAATCACTGCGGCCAATTCAAGGTCGTGGGTTGGATAATTCTTTTCATGTTTTCTTAATTGCCTTGAAGCATATGCAATTACCTTGCCATGTTGCATCAATACACAGCCTAACCCCACGCCTGAAGCATCACAATAAACAACATAACCTTCCAATCCTTCTGGGAGTGTCAGGACTGGTGCAGAAGTCAATCTGTGTTTCAGCTCTTGGAAACTATGCTCACAAGCATCCGTCCATTGGAACTTTGCTGATTTCTGAGTCAGCTTTGTAAGTGGTGCAGAAATAGAAGAAAACCCTTCAACAAATCTTCTGTAATAACCTGCTAAGCCCAAAAAGCTACGTACCTCCATAGGAGTTATAGGCCTTGGCCAAGTCTTTACGGCCTCAATCTTTTGGCTATCTACCCGAATTCCATCGGCTGAAACAATGTGCCCAAGAAATGCTACCGAGTTCAACCAGAACTCGCACTTAGAAAATTTTGCAAACAGTTCTCGAGCTTGAAGAATTCTGAGGACCGTACGCAAATGATCCGCATGTTCTGCCTCGGATCTAGAATACACCAAGATGTCATCGATGAATACAATCACGAACAAATCCAGAAAGGGCCTGAACACATCATTCATCAAATCCATAAACACTGCCGGCGCATTAGTTAGTCCAAATGACATTACCCGAATTCAAAATGGCCATATCTTGTTCGAAAGTCCGTCTTAGGGATATCTTTCTCCCTAACTCTCACTTGATGGTATCCGGATCTCAAATCTATCTTGGAAAACCATTGGGCACCTTGTAGTTGATCAAACAAGTCATCGATCCTTGGAAGAGGATATTTATTCTTGATTGTCACCTTGTTCAATTGCCGGTAATCGATGCACATTCTCAAAGAGCCATCTTTCTTTCGGACAAACAAAACGGGTGCTCCCCACGGGGATGAACTAGGCCTAATGAAGCCTTTCTCGAGCAAGTCTTTCAATTGCTCCTTCAACTCCTTCAATTCTGCGGGAGCCATTCTATAGGGAGGAATAGATATAGGCTTGGTGTCTGGCAACACATCAATAGCAAAATCAATCTCCCACTTGGGAGGAAGGCCTGGGAGCTCTTCCGAGAATACATCCGGAAATTCACTCACTACAGGAACTGACTGAAAAGTCGGCGGTTCAACTTCTACATCTTGAACCCGCACTAGGTGATAAATGCAACCTTTTGTAATCATTTTCCTTGCCTTAAGGGAGGAAATAAACCTACCCTTTGGTGATGCCGTATTTCCTTTCCATTCTAAAACTGGTTCTCCCGGAAATTGGAATCGAACCATCTTCATTCTACAATCGACATTGGCGTAGCAAGAAGCCAACCAATCCATGCCCATAATAACATCAAAATCCACCATTTTTAGCTCATGCAAGTCAATTATAGTACGACGATCACAAATCACAATTACACAATTTCTATATACTCGGCTAGCTATTACCGATTCACCAACGGGTGTAAAAACTTCAAAAGGCTTAATCGACTCCGGTTTGATTCTAAACCGATCCGCAATATATGGAGTAACATATGACAACGTGGAGCCAGGATCTATCAAAGCATATACATCATGAGAAAATACCGATAATATACCTGTGACCACATCAGGGGAAGACTCGAGATCTTGGCGTCCAGCCAAAGCATAAATACGGTGCTGAGGACCGCTAGAACTGGGGGCTCTCCCCCTGCCTCTACCACGGCCGACTGGCGCGTGTGAACCTGGCCCCCCCACATGGGCGCGCATGATGCTTTGAATCCGGACCCCGAAGGCCGGGTCCTACCTCTGCCACTAACAGGGGCAATCTCGCATACGGCACCGGCCGACCACATGAATAGCAACCCTCGGAGTCCAATCTGCATGGACCCCAATGTAACTTCCCGCACTGGGAACATCGTGGCACGGGTGGCCTTGCCTGACCCGAATCACCTCTAAACTGAGATCCCGAAAAGCTCTGACTCGGCCCGGGATGAGTAAATCTATCAAATCTCTGGCCTGAATACCGTGGAGGCGCACTAGTTATAGAATAGCCCGAATGTCTAGAAGACTGCTGTCTGTTCCCACCTCTATACTCATTCATCGGACCCGAAGATCTAGCCCTCTTGCTATGCCCTCTATCATGCTCACTTCTTTGTTGTTGCAAGCTTTATTCTAAATTTTGAGCGTGGGCTTGGATGCGTGCAGTATCCATATTGTTCTGGAGAGACGCGGTCAAGCATCTATCCATCAAGTGTGGCCCTAAGCCCTTCACAAACCGGTGCACTCGATCACCCATATCCGCTACCATGGCCGAAGCATACCTAGCCAAGGAATTGAAGCGGAGACTATATTCGAGCACTCATGCTCCCTTGTCTCAAATTCAAGAACTTATCGGCTCTAGCTCGCCGAACTTCTGGGGGCAAATAATGTCGGAGAAATGCATCAACAAACTCTTGCCATACCGGAGGAGGTGCATTGGCTCCCCGTGAAGCCATCCAAACCGTGTACCAATGGACCGCAACATCCTCGCCCATAGGACGCTAGCTCCACCGATTCGGTGTCCGAAGCATGTATCAACCGAAGTGTCCTTAGCATACCATCAATAAAATTTTGAGGTCCTCATCCGTTTTGATCCAAAGAATTTCGGAGGGTTCAAACTAATAAAATCACAGGCTCTTGCACTAACAGCCACCTCACCTTGCCCGAACCTTGCCTCTCGAGTCCGGGCCGCAACCAATTGAGTCAACAAATTAATGGCCTCTTTTACATCTTGGCCTCGAAGCATCCGGAGGAGTCGAGGTGCCGGAGCCGGGCCGAAGCTCCCCACGCTCCTCTAATATAGGCACCGATCCGGAGGATCGAGATTGAGCCGCACTTTGGGACTCACTTTCTTCTACTACCGGTGGCGGTGCTCTTTCGCCCCGCTTTTCCGCCACCGTCTTGCCCTTTTGGGGTCGCCTTTCTCTTTACCGCATTTCTGAAATACACAACATATCGTTAGGAAACAAGAAGCTCTTACATCATAGCTCTATCGCACGATTCCTTATGAAGAAAGAAGGTCATTCATTCCTAAAATATCTGCAGCTTCTTGTTTATAAGTGTGGCGCACAACACACCCATAACCAAGACTCTACTAGACACGGCTCGAAGACACACCCTAGGACTGAACTGCTCTGATACCACTTTTGTCACGACCCAACCTGAGGGCCGCGACGAGCACCCGGTGCTAGCCCACCCAGGCACCCCTTAGCATACTTATACATCACATTCTAGGTGAGCCACGTAATTGTATCATATTTTCATTCATCATTCTAGTCTCATTGAGCAACAACATATTTATATCATCAATGGCATCTAAGTCCATATAACTATACATGCGCCGACGAGGCGATAAACAACATCCCAAAATATAGGCCGACAAGGCCGAACATATCTAACCATATACACAATGTCTACGAGCCTCTAAGAAGGGTACATCATATCATAACACATGGGTGGGACAGGACCCCGCCGTGCCCATGAATATATACACAAAAGAATCTATACCAAAAGCTGCAGCTTCGAATAAAATGGAGCTCTACTATGTAGTCCCCCGAGATAATACGGCTATGAATCGAGTCGTTCCCCCGGCCACCACGGGCATGACGCAGCGTTCACAAACAAAAGGACGTCAGTACGAAGAATGTACTGAGTATGTAAAGCATGATTAATATCAATATGGAAGCATAATGGATAACACATGAAATAACATAAGATGGGAGATAGTATCATCATCATCATAGCACTTACTTGCCTTTCCATAGGGACGTTCCATTTCTATTGCATATTCGCGTACATACATTCATATCCTTGCTCATTTATCTTTCGTATCTATTTTCCTTTCATACTCATACTCGTGTCATATACTTTGCACATACATAGCCCTTACTTGGCACTCACATGGTCTTAACATATTCATACTCAAATCGATGTCATATTCATAGCATAATCATACTTACATGGATGTCATACATATAGCTTATTCGTACTCATATAGATGTCATATATATCTTTTTACATTGCGTACCCGACCACGAAGGTTCGGTGTTTCACGTACCTGGCCCTACCAAGGCTCAGGGTTGTTCATACCTGGCCCTACCAAGGCTCAGGGTTGTTCGTACACGCCCTACCAAGGCTCAGTGTTATTCGTACCCAACTGCAGTGGTGTGCGCACGTCGTTATATATAGATATACATCTTCGTTATATTCTACCCGGCCATATAAGCTCGGGGTTCACAATAGCCTCTCATGGGCACACATACATATATACATATACATATTTATCATATTCTACCCGGCCATATAAGCTCGGGGTTCACAATAGCCTCTCATGGGCATACAGACATACAAGCTCATATCTATCTTTAGTCTCGTTACTATCGTCATTCATTACCTTCTATCCTTAGAGAGTTACTCGTCATATAAGGAACTCAGTACAATCATATCATTTGAGCGTCATTAGCTTAATAGCTTCTCGAGCTAGGATCATTAGGGGGTATCATGAACTCATAAGAGGATGAACAATTGGCCAAAGAACCATTCCTTATGAAAGAAGGGGTAGCCTTACATACCTTTTCGTGCCACTATTCTATCACTTGAGCGTTCTTCTTCAAGCTCACGTTTTACCTTCATTGAAGTGCATACTCATATTAGATACTAGATAGCTTTAGCATTCATAACTAATTCTAGAGAAAATCGGACAGCATCTCCTTTATTTATACTACTTCCCTCACATCGTATATCAACTCCCAAACATCAATAATAACGTTCCCAATAACATTGCAGTAGCTTTTAGTCATTTACATTACTCTTACTTCACAATTTACTTCAAGTCACCCATATTCATAGTCATATCTCGTCAATACGTTCATTCACATACAATGTCGGTTTCCATACTCTCAATATCATTTATAACATGATTATATTCATAAAGTATCAAGAATCATAACTCGTTTCACACATCTACTCAAAAGTGATACTATTCACCTATTCATGATCCATTTCTTACATTCCTTTGTAATCCAAGTGTTTCACCTTCCAAATACTTTAAAAAACATGGAAACATCATAAAACTTACCTTATATGGTGTAGGATTGAACCTTGGTGGCATATGCCTCACTTGAGCAAAACCCTAGATTTTCCTTCACTTGAATTCCTTGTCTTTGATGAACTTTAATGGATTCTCTTACTTTGATTCACTTGTATTGATGATAACAACCTTTGATTTCCTTTGGATTCTTGTTCATGAAACACATATGAGGCCCTAGAGCTTTTAGAGAGAAGTAGAGGGATGTTGGGAATGAAATAATGAAGTTGGAAACTCATTTAAAGACTTGAAACATTTCAGTCCGTCGGGTGTTCCACGGACTGTTCCACGGTCCGTGGAACCCAGTGTTGTCCATGAAACTGGTCATGGTTCATGACCAATCAGTTGTCTTCTCTGCTGGGAGTTCCACGGACCCATCCACGGTCCGTGGAACACACTGCTGGCCGTGGAACTGGCCGTGAAACTCACTGCCACACCAAGTTCGATCCCGTCGTCTCGTTTGATCTCCAATCCTTATGGAACCTTCTTAGCACTTGTTTATCACTTCATTAGCAATACAAGGGGGCGTTATAACTCCTCCCCAACACATCATTAAGTTGTCATCATCTTGCTACTCATAAAACCTTTCCGACACTTATCGTATACATGGCCTTTCCTTGGCAACTTTCTCATCTAACATTGAATATCTTTCAAATCTTATTTACAATCATCAAATGCTATCTCTCACTTATTGAAACATCGTATACTTCGTGTTCCTCATTAGCCTACTCACTGTGCGTTAACGGAAAAATTTTCGAGGTGTAACACCTATAGAATAAAAAAAATTAGGATCATTGGGGAGTAGTAACTAGTAGAAGACGGTCAAATGAACCACATGGGAATCATATCCAAAGTTTAACTCTAATCATCACCATGAAGTTCTCGACCTTTAGATAAAAAAGGTTAATTATATAAAGATTTTTCCAAGCTAAAGAAGAGACGCCGGAAGTGAGGAGCAAACAGGCGAAATCGCTACCGGAAGTGAGGGAGAAACTAAGAAAGTGAAGTCGCCACCGCGGGTGTGAGGAGAGGAAGTGAGTAACTAAAAATCTAAAATGAAATTAAGGGTTAGAGGCTTAGAGTTAGACGGTTGGTGGAATGAAATTAGGGTCTAGCTAGGGATGGGCTTGGACCTTAGGTTGGATAATTCTAATTTGGGCCTAATAGTAAGTGGACTCTGAGTGTTATAATTTTTTTTTATTCATATACTAAATGTTCGGTTAAACCGAAGTACTGAAGAACCGGTAACCCATAACTGAACACCGAATTTGTTTAAAAAAAGAATCGTAACTGAACTGAAAAATCGAAACCGAAAAACCGACTTAATTTGATTCGGTTCGGTTTTTCGATTTTCGATATTTATGCTGAGCCCTGATATCCGGTAGGACAATCTTTTTTGTGGGCCTAAGAGAACTACTACCTTTGGCTTATACACTTGCCCTTGGGTTGATACTGGCCAGTTAGGAGTCAAGGATGACCCTTTCAGAACATGGTTTAACCGACAAAGAGCTAAGGAACTAAAGTGGAACCAACTTTCAATCAATCTGCCGATAGTTGCAAACTTAGTCGATCAATGTTGAACCTTCTGCTGAAGGAGAAAACCAAATATGTTTATCATGTGAAAGTTCGCTTGATTGGCGTGAAGGATTTTTCAAATAATGATAGTACTTAGTAGTAGTAAAGTTATTGCTATCTCCTTGGTTTCTATTTTTTCAAATGGAAAATAATGAAATGGTTATAGTTTTTAATCTTGGAGGAAGTACTTTTGATGTACCAATTCTTGAAGAAAACGATGGCGTCCTTGAGGCAATCTTGTAAACCCTTGAATTACATTCTGCAATTAGCAATCTTGAAAGCAATGGAGTCCTTGAGAATGTTATTATGAGTTGGTGGTATGTCAATGAAGTACATATGGCAATGGTCATGCTAGTGTTGCTAGCAAATATGAGATTGTTGGTTCTTTTTTTAATATGCAAGTGGACCTGTCAAGTTGTGATCTTCATTCATGTCAAAATCGATGTAGCTACAACTAGTCTTCGAATGCCTTTGTTTGCGAGATTGATCGACTCGAATCTTGAGGACACGGTTCTTTTTCAGGATGAGAGTATTTTTGTGAACCAAGCTGGCTCCGTAAGGGTCTATGGGCTAAAAGTGGTAAATAAGACTGATTCAGTTGAGATTATTAGACTGTGTAAAATGTTGAAGAGTTTAAGTTGAGATCCAAGTCCAATTAGCATTTGGTTAAAAAGGACTAGGAGTTGAAAAGAATGGGCTACACGTATTATTAAGAAAACCGTCTATTCCTCTCGTCTCCTTGCTCTAAGTTTCTCATTCCCTTCTGGTATCCATTTCTCAATTTTCCTTAATGAATGTTACTTTTAATTGCTTATTGTTTCCCTTATCAGATGTTGTATTATGAGTGGTTATAATAAACATCAGTGTTATGTTGGTAATTTGAGTTGGTTACAGAGAGCAAATATTCATAATTTAGCTACATGATTTTATGAGATATTTTAAATATTTTATTGCAAAAGTTGTCATATATCATGTTTAAATATAGAAATTTATCAAAAGATACAAAATCAAAGTCTGAATGAGATTGAAAATATTAAGGGAATTTTACGTGATGTAGGTAACATATAATTAAGAGGTATTTACCTATATTAACTATACTTTAATTTAATTAGACAACGTAGCTATATTAGGTATTTGAATTACCTACCATAATTACTATACCTAAGTAGTAACATACGACACTGCATCAAGTTCTCTCTTTTCAACAATAGATTCACCAATGTCTTCTCCGTCTTCCTCACTGTCCTCTCTTTCTCTCCGCCTCAATACCACCCGGAAGCACCCATCGGACCACCTCTATTCCGCCATTAAAACAGAGCTCCATCATTGTCGCCTTTAAAACATAGCTCCATCGTTGGCTTCTCCTTCGAAATCAAATCAGATCTGGCCGGATTTCGAAGCCATTTTGAGTGTATTTCTCATAACCACCATTAAAAGAGAGCACCACCATTAAAACAGAGATCCATCGTTGGTTTCTCCTTCGAAATCGAATCAGATTTGGCTGGATCCATCATTGGCTTCTCCTTCAAAATAGATGGCTTCTCTCCTCCACCGTCGTCGTCTTCTCTGGCCCTCAATTCTCCTCCACCGCCGTCGTCTTTTATGACCGGAATCCATGGCCAATCGACCGAATTTTTCTCACATCTGAGTGTATTTTCTTAGATCTACGCGTATTTTATTTCTTGTATCTCAGATCTGAGTGTATTGTATTTCTTCTATCTCAAATCTAAGTGTATTTTATTTCTTGTGTCTCAGATCTGAGTGTATTCGTTATTTTTTTTGTGTAAAATACAATGTTTCTTTATGTATTTTTTGCCCGTAATTCAAAGGAGATCTTTCTGTATACAAATGAATACAGTGAATTTGAATACAACTAAATATCCATGTATTATTTTTTTTGTTTTGCATTTATGTTGTTTGAATACAACCGAATTTAAATATAATAAGTTGAATACAGTATAAAAGTAGCTACAAACAAATACAATCGAATTGAATACAGCCGAATTGAATACAAGTTACTATAGCTACGAAATGTAATTAGCAAAAGTATAGCTATCCCTAAAAAAAAACCACGAAAGTATAGTCATTTGTGAAAACTCCTCAAATAATAATTCGACTACCCAATCCGGCCTTGTAGATTCAAACGATTGGAATTGGATTCAAGCAACAAGAAAAGGGCAATTTGCACGATTGTCCTTATTCGGTGGTGGTCTTTAATTTTTGCCTTCAAATTGCTGGTCTTTAATTTTTGCCCTTCGCCTAAAATATCTCGAGGTTCTAGGTTCGAACCCCGCTCAGTCGAGAAAAAAAATTGCAAGGTAGAGTTTCATTGCATTGCAAAATTAGGCCTATTCAGGAGGCCTAACTTTTGTACAATTCTAGTAGAGTAAAAAAAAATAAATCTTTTTTGCCTTAACGCAAAATCTGCCTTATAAGTCAGACTTTTTGCCAAGCCTTGCCTTGCCTTGCGAATTGTTTTTTTTTTTTTTTGATTGAGCGGGGGTTCGAACCCAAAAGCTCGAGATATTTTTCAGCCACTTTTTTAAGCAAAGGGCAAAAATTAAAGACCTGCAAAAATTTAAGACCAGCGCATTTGAAGGCTAATCTGTGTAAAAAAAATTACTAGAAAATATAAGATTCAAAAAAGTATAAATATCCATTAATAAAGATATAAATATAAGATTCGAAATTTCAATTCTTTTAGAATACTGAGAGTCTCAATTTGACATAAGATGTTACATCAAAGTCTTAAAAAATAAATCATAATGTTTTTCTATTCACATATTTCCTTACCCATACAAATATACGTACATCATTTATTACTGTAAAACATTATACAAATTTATGTGCTCAAATATCAGAATACATTATTATTTTTTATAAGAAAAAAGTTTTACTACCATTTATTTAGTAAGCGTTTGGCGATAAGAATTATTCACTTTATTCCAGAATTTTTTTTTCACTTTTCAGTGCTTAGCCAAAAGAATTCTAAATATAACTTGAAGTTGTATTCCGGAATTTTAAAAACTTGTTTCACAAAAATTTTCACTTTTTTTACAATTACATTTCACCAAAAATTACAATTTTAAAAATTATGGCTAAACACAATCACAACTCCAACTCCAAAATTCTAGTGAAAATTCCAAAAACTACATTAGACTTGTTTTCTTATATCGTTTGGATGATAAATAAAATGTAAGGGGAAAAGAAAAGAAAAGAAAAGAAAAATCACGCGCTGCAGTGGCGTTGGTAAGACGAGGGGGTGAGACTTAGAAACCCTAAATCAAATAGACATTTTTGGGACTTCACTCGCCAAACCTCATCGCGTGAATTCTCAGTTGCAGAATCGCAGATCCAAAGTGTGTCTGTGCGTGACCAAACAACAAACAAAGATTACATACATACATACAGGTATTACCTCCACTTTCTCCCTTCTTCCCTAACTCTTTTTTACACCCCTTCTACCCCCAACCCCACCCCTCATCCCTCATCCCTCATATTACGATGATGAACATTTGTATATCAACTCTTACTAAGACTAAAGTATTTGCCCTTTATTTAATTATGATCCTGACGTTTCTGTTTTCTGTTTAATTCATTGGAATTATGATAATGTAACGACTATGCTAACATTATTTCTAATCGGATGTTCTTTTAGAGACGAATGTTTAAGGTTTATATACTAGAATTGGGTTTTCCTAGTATTTTAAGCTTGTAGCTTCTTCTTCTTCTTCCATTTCTGTTACTATTATATATTGTTTCTTGCACTTCAATTAGCTATATTGTTTTGCTCTAGTTACTGCCCCTTCTTTGAAATGTTTTTCCTTGAGCCGAGGGTCTATCAGAAATAACCTCTCTACCTCCCAAGGTAGGGGTAAGGTCTGCGTACAAACTACCCTCCCCAGACCTCACTTGTGAGAATACACTGGGTATGTTGTTCTTGTATGCTAGAATTGGGTTAGTTATGTTAACAACATTTTTTTGGAGCTATCATTTTATTTTTTATTTTTTATGAAGCTGTGACAGGTGTAATTTATTGTTTGTTATATACAAGAGTTGTATCTGGAGTTAGAGTTGGCCTCGATAACTTGATTATGTTTATGTTCATTGTGACAAACAAGGCAGTTATTGAGTGAAGCGATAAGCAATTTTAGTTATCACCAAATGGTGAATTAGATTTAGTTGTAAGCCTGTACATTTAGGATTAATCTACTAATCAGAGTCTGGATTAGTGAAAAGAATTATATTGATCCAAATTGGGTGATTTTTTTTTTTTTTTTTTTTTTTGGAAGGAAGTTAGTATTCTGTTTGACAGTTTGAGTTAATGTATATAGCCAATTGTAATAGCTGAATATCATTAGGCTGTGGTTGTTCTTTCTTGTATATTTCGCAGAATACTATCTGATTTTCTTTAAAAAGTACCTTTACTGGGGTAAGATGAGCTAGACTATCGGCTCTTTCGAGATAAGCTGGTTTGGCTGTTGAAAAGAAGGCAATCATCATATGAGAACATGCAAGGCTATGGAGTGAATTTACAAAATGAGTTCAGGATGAAAGGTAGAGGCTAAGTTTGTTGGACTCAACTAAGATAAGAAACAGAAAAAACAAAAACTTAATCTGAATTCCCCACTGGAACTTGGAGAAGTAGTTGGTAAATTTTAAAAGTTCCTTCCTTGAACACCCAATTTATCCTGCAGATGTGCAAAGCTTTGTATTACTCAGATGAGAATACTACTCGAGGATAAACAATGATAAACACGTGAATGTTTGGTTATATTTGTCTGGGAGACCTTTCTCTTCCACTGTTGCAACTTGCAAAGAAGTTCCCTTAGTAGTACCATATCACCTCATTGGAAAAAAAAGTCTTGAATTTTAATTGAGCAATGTTATTATACTTTGTTTATTTGTTTAAGAAAATTTCTGCAAGAGGCAATGTGAGAAGAGTTTATAAGTTAATGAATTTGAAAGAACGTGGAATTAGCTTTCGATCTCTTCTCTCTTCACTTCGATACACTTGGTTCAATATGTTACATGGTATTAATGATCGCATTTCTGCTGTATGGACTTGTTTAACATCTTGTTATCCATCTTTTTGGTTTTTTGGTGGCAAACAGTTATGAACTTTGGATTGAGATCAATTCAAAGTTGTGCTTTGCCTTTTTGTTCATTCAAAGTAATGGTCACAAGACAAGCTCCATGTGTGTGGTCTAGCGGTTAATGAAGCTGGAGTGAACCATGGGAGACTGGCGCTCAAGTGCTTTGTTATTTTAGACTCACCTTTGAATGATCCCTCTTTTCATTTTACGCGTCACCCTTTCCTTACTAGTCTATTTAAAATAGAATGATAACTTTCTATATTTGGAGGTAGTTTAACTTTAAACTCCCATTTTATCCTTGATCACATGTTTTTGTAGCCACATAAATTTCATGACATTTTTAAGACCACAAATTTCAGAAGTTTCTCTTTCTTTCTTAAACTCCACGCCGAGTCAAACACCACCACATAAAATGACTCAGAGGAAGTATGTATCGTCACTCAAGTGCCATGTCGAGGTCTGCATTAGAGGGGAGGGGAGAGGGCTAATTGCTCGCATCGCAGAGATGGGGAAGTGATCTTATTCTATTTAATCTGCAGGTTGAATGTGGTTGGATTTTAAGTAAGCACTTCTGATATATAGACTAGAAGCTGCAATTTCAGTCGCTCTCACCTGCTGGTGGAGTGTATACAATTATATACCTTTCTATTTCTGTCTAAACTTGGACGGAGGCCTTCTATATCCAAATGAATCAAATCCCTGATGGATTCGATGTGGTAACAGCTTGATGCAGATCCTCCGTGTTATGGATCTTCAGTGTCCTCGAAAAATGCCATACAATCACTCTCTATGCCTGCTGGCTGATAAATTTTGTGAGCAATTTTGTCCTCCGTAATGTACCTGAAGGACATGATGAAACTTCAGAGATGGGAAGCTAGTTGAAGGTTATTGTAATGTATGAGCTGTTGTCACTTGTCCGAGTGATGAATGGATTGGCTCGATTAAATTTATATGATGATCTTGAACTCAAAGTTTCCTGATATTTAGGCCACTTAGTAAACCCAAAACTTTAATGGAAGCACAAGTTAGCGACAGTTCTTGGACTCTGGTTAGATTAAGAAGAGTGATGGAATGTAGGCAGAGATGTTTTGGGCTACTTATTGTATCTTTCTGTGCTTATTGAATAAGAATTAATTCTATGTTTTCGTAACCTCTTACTGGATAAGTTCTCCTCTAATTTTTCTTGACGTTCAGGTATCAGTAAAAGAAAAGTCAATAGGCTTTCATTTGTTTAGCAGCATGGATATAGATCTTCGGCTGCCTTCTCAAGACCATGATAAGGAAGAAGAAGAACAAAATGGAATTATAAATATGCTTGACAATGAAGAAAAAATGCACAGTGATGATGGAATGCATGGGATGTTGGTTGTTGAAGAGAAGATGCATGCAGAAGATGGAGGGGATATGAACAGTCCCATAGGAACTATGATAGAGTTTAAGGAGGATGTGAACCTTGAACCGCTGGCTGGCATGGAATTTGAGTCACATGGCGAGGCTTATGCCTTTTATCAAGAGTATGCTCGGTCGATGGGATTCAATACAGCTATACAAAACAGCCGTCGCTCAAAGACATCAAGGGAATTCATTGATGCAAAATTTGCATGTTCTAGATATGGAACGAAACGGGAATATGAGAAGTCTGCAAATCGACCACGTAGTAGACAAGGAAACAAGCAGGATCCGGAAAATGCTACTGGTCGGCGAGCGTGTGCAAAGACAGATTGCAAAGCAAGTATGCATGTGAAGAGAAGGTCCGATGGGAAATGGATAATTCATAGATTCGAGAAAGAACATAATCATGAACTTTTACCTGCCCAAGCTGTTAGTGAACAAACAAGAAGGATGTATGCCGCAATGGCAAGACAATTTGCTGAATACAAAAATGTTGTTGGTCTGAGAAGTGACACAAAAGGTCCATTTGACAAAGGTCGAAATTCATCAATGGAAGGGGGAGACGTAAATGTTCTGTTAGAGTTCTTCATTCAGATGCAAAATCTTAATTCCAACTTCTTTTATGCTGTTGATGTGGGTGAAGATCAGCGTTTGAAGAACTTGTTTTGGGTTGATGCCAAAGCCAGGCATGACTATGCAAATTTCAGTGATGTTGTCTCTTTTGATACTACCTACATCAGAAACAAATATAAAATGCCCCTTGCTCTTTTTGTTGGGGTCAATCAGCATTTTCAGTTCATGCATCTTGGATGTGCTTTGGTCTCTGATGAGAGTGCAGCAACATTTTCTTGGGTAATGCGGACATGGTTGAAGGCAATGGGCGGTCAGGCTCCCAGGACAGTGATCACCGATCATGATCAGGTATTGAAGTCGGTCATTTCAGAGGCTTGGCCATCATCCCTCCATCATTTCTGTTTGTGGCATATCCTGGGAAAGGTGTCTGAAACACTGAATCATGTCATTAAACAGAATGAAAAGTTCATGCCAAAGTTTGAGAAATGTATTTACAGGTCATGGACAGATGAGGAGTTTGAAAAGAGGTGGAGAAAACTAGTTGATAGATTTGAACTCAGAGAAGCTGAATTGATCCATTTGCTGTATGAAGATCGTGTGAAATGGGCCCCTACATTTACAAGGGGTGTACTTTTAGCGGGAATGTCAACGGTCCAACGATCAGAGAGTGTGAACTCTTTCTTTGACAAATATGTACATAAGAAAACCACCGTCCAGGAGTTTGTAAAGCAATATGAAGCAATATTGCAAGATAGGTATGAGGAGGAGGCAAAGGCAGATTCTGATACGTGGAACAAACAACCTGCTTTGAAATCCCCATCACCATTTGAGAAGCATGTGGCAGGCCTTTATACACATGCTGTATTTAAGAAATTCCAGGCTGAGGTTTTGGGTGCAGTTGCTTGCATTCCTAAAAAAGAGAAGCAAGACGAGACAGCCATAACATTTAGAGTTCAAGATTTTGAGAAGACTCAAGAGTTCATTGTTACAATGAATGAAATGAAGTCAGAAATATCTTGTATATGTCATTTGTTTGAATTTAAAGGCTACTTATGTAGACATGCATTGATAGTTCTCCAAATATGTGGTGTTTCCTCTATCCCATCTCAGTATATTTTGAAGCGATGGACAAAAGATGCCAAGAGCAAGTACTCTATGACAGATGGATCTGAAGATGTGCCATCAAGGGTCCAGAGATATAATGAGCTATGTCATCGCGCAATGAAATTGAGTGAAGAAGGGTCGTTATCTCAAGAGAGCTATAGTTTTGCTCTTCGTGCACTTGATGACGCTTTTGGGAGTTGTGTAACTTTTAATAACTCAAATCAGAACATGTTGGAAGCTGGCACATCATCAGCCTCTGGTCTTCTCTGTATTGAAGATGATAACCAAAGTAGGAGTATGAGCAAGACAAACAAGAAGAAGAATAACTTTACTAAGAAACGGAAGGTATGTTTTGAAAGATTCATGGGACCGCTTCTTTTGTATTCTATGTTATTCATGAAGATCTCCTGGTGTTGCAGGTGAACTCGGAGCCTGATGTTATGGCTGTTGGGACAGCAGACAGCTTGCAACAAATGGTTTGCTCTGATATCTTAGTTACTTTTATGTATTGCCATTTGATTTACAGTACTGTGCTCTTGCTGGTAAAATGAAAGTGAAGAGGTTTTTTTTTTTTTTTTTTTTTTTTTTTTTTTTTTCGGTGAAATTGGGAGGAGGTTGTTCTAAATGCTACACGTGTATAGCTTTTCTTGAAGCTTAACTTTTTAGGTCACCTCCCGTTTCTTATTTAGTTCATTTTCTGCAGGACAAATTGAACTCCAGACATGTGACTCTTGATGGTTATTTTGGCCCGCAACAAAGTGTTCAAGGAATGGTATGATCTGCAAGTGTCTTGACTTTTTTCGAATAATTATAGTGGTGTTCTAAGTTGCTGCTCTCTTGCAGGTACAGTTAAACTTAATGGCACCAACTCGTGATAACTACTATGGAAACCAACAGACTATTCAGGGCCTTGTATGTCATAGCAAGTTCACAGTTTTAAGGCTGAAAAAATTGATATCTACTATTAAAATAACAGTTTCCTTTTCTCTTGCCTTGGGAATGTAGGGACAGTTAAACTCTATAGCTCCTACACATGATGGCTATTATGGTGCTCAGCCAACAATGCATGGGCTGGTATGTGGTCTCTTAGTGTTGTTACTTTTTGAGGCAAGTCAACCAAAAATCTTGTTACAACTTCATTTTTATTGTTGCAGGGGCAAATGGACTTTTTCCGCACTCCAAGTTTCCAATATGGCATCCGGGTTAGTGTGCTACATACTACGTCAATGGAATATAAACAATTTGTCAACTCATTACTGGGGAAGTGGACTTTGCGAAAATTATTGCTGCGTTCAAATTATTATCTACATTTCATAATTTATTTTATATTGATAACTCCTTCCATCCCGATCTTATCATATTAATTTAATCTGGCATGGGGGGCTTAAGGGTAAATATTAGATAATCTAGTATTTTAGAAAGAGAGATTGATCTGTCAGTGAAGATGAAATATTACTTTTTATGAGCTTGGGATTTTACAAAGATTAAAAAGAAGTGGATACTATTTTATAGTTTTCAAATATAATACTTGGTAAAGGAAATGGAAATGATTCCATCTTTAGCAAATTGGTACAAGTGAGACAATATTTACAAAAAAGAAAAAAAAAAGAAGAAGTTAGACAAGCTTCTCTTTTCTTTGTTTGTTCCTTTTATTTTTGCTGTTAATATTTGTCTATAGTTAAGATCTACTAAAAAAGCTGGCCTAGCGGTAAGAGTGCAACAAGATTTGTGGATTAGGAGCAAGTCATGAGTTTGAAGGTTGTAGACAAAAGCCTAGTATTTAAGTGGAGACGGATTAAGGGTCGGGCCCATTATTAAGTATTATTAAGAGGTCTGGATTGGAGAACAAAATACAACACAAGGGAGGCTTGCGGAAGGTTATAGAAGGCACCTAGGGAGATGAAGTATTGGGCAATAGGGGCTGCCCAGTGTCCTAGTCTTGCGATCTTGTATGTGGTCTTTCTTGTTAACCTTGTAAGTGCGTATATCACTGCGTAATCAATAAAGGGAATTTTCCTCACTTCCCAAGGTTCTCACTTGTCCTGCCTTTGGTCCTAAGTGTTGTTTGGCCTAGCCAAATACCACAACCATTCAACTTACACTTCCTGTTGCACTTGAGGCATACTTTGCCTAAGCATTGAGCTTGCCTGAGTCAAGCTACCTTTTATGAGGCTGAATTTAGCGTCTACTAAGGTGGGTAATTTAGATATTGTGCCGCATCGATGCTAGTAAGAGACTATGTCGATGACAAATCCCTTTACAAGTTCAGGCTGGTAGCTTGCAAATATTGTTGCATTTTCCCAGTTAGTATGGGTAAGTGGGCTTAGTCTTGGTCTTATTAGAATAGGTTCATGAAGTTAGTGTATGAGCTTTATTTTAGATTATCAACTAGGTTTTAATGATCATAAAAAATATTCTTGAAGTTCATCTGATATTTTGATATTGAACTTCTTTTTGAGAAACGTCTACTAAGTTTGAATACTTTGAAGGATGTTGACCACGTATTTAGGTTATTCTTTGTTGGGATTGTAATTCTTTCTATATCTTCGAAGTGGAAGTTATTCAAGAGGCCATGGAGATTTCTGAAACAAAATTGATGGACATACAATGAAATATCAGTGTACTAACATTAAGAAAAAACAGGGAACAGAAAGGAATAAAGACGGTCTATGCCAGTACATACTATAACAAAATTGATGGGAACATGATGCAACATCAGGGTATTAACATGAAGAAAGAACAGGGAACATAAAGGAGACTTCGTTCACTGCAACATAAGCTTAAAAACAGTGAACAGAAAGGAGACCAGGATCTGTAGGAAAAATAAGGATTTTCACACAATGTTTAATAATCTCAGTTGTTCACTATGATGGAGGGTAGATATTGATAGGGGATACCACGACTAAGATTCCTGAGTATCTGATTAAGAGGTTGTACAAACTGCTTTTGTTGGAGTTCTTTGGTTAAATCAAAGTACGAGCCATTTTTGATAAATGAGAAGTGTTCCCAAGTCTTTATTGTCAATGACTGGCCAGTAGTTTTGACAACAATTACTTGATATGAGTTAAAATCATGGAGCTTCATATGCTTTAGACCTAGGGATGAAAATAGGGCAGGTGGGACGGGGTAGGGCAAGCCTTGACCCCCTAAGATTTTAACCTGCCCCGCCCTGTCCTGTTTAGCCCTGCCCCATTTAAGTGTTAATTTGTGATTTTTCCTTGTTTCAGTGAATCTTTTAACAAAAGGCATGTTTATATTTTTTAAAACATAAAGAATCAGTATTAGGGAAAAAAGGGAGATAACAATCATCAGGAGAAAGAATCATGCAAGATACAAATAATAGATCTACCGTTAAATGTTACTACTCAGTTAAAAAAAAATATTTGTTCCCGATGAGAAAATATAAAAAGGAAAAAAGAGTTCCCAATATTTTTCCCTTTTGGGCTTTATATGTTGCTATTACTGCCTATTATTATTGTTGTCTTGGTCCCTTCTCTTGAGCCGAGGGTCTATCGGAAACAGCCCCCCTACCTTGGGACCTCCCAAGGTAGGGGTAAGGTCTGCGTACACTCCCACCTGGTAGGATTATACTGGGTGTTGTTGTATCATCTCTACTTCAAGTTTGATTATTATACAACTATATCTTAGCACTGACTTACTATTTTAAGTTTAACGAATTCTGGTATATGTTCATCACTTAATGTTCACTTAACATAGCATACTCAAAATATAAGAAAAAACTATGAATATGAAAGACGAAAAAGGAAAATAAGTGTCCAATAATTTTATGGGTTTTCCAGTACTTTGAGCAACTAAAGTGATCCTCCTAGTTATCTTCATAATAAAGAAAATAATGTTTTTTCTTTGTCTACACTATGTTTTTTTAAAAATATTTTAAGGGGTGTGACACTGACACGACTTGACCAAAAATAAATTACCACTAACAAGTTCATCACAACCCCATCTCTAAAACCCACATTCATTATGTGTTTGTTGAACTTGCACAATTTTATACAGTAAGATATCACCAAAGAATCAGCTGAATGAATGGGCCAGAAGGCCCAAAACAACCTGCCCCCTGCACTGCCCCATTTAAATTTTTAAAAATATAAGCTTTGACCTGCCCCACCCCCTCCCTCATCCTGACCCATTGCTATCCCTATTTAGACCTGGAGACATGGTGAAGACTGACGATTTTATAAACTGAGGTGCTTTCTAAGTTTGTGTTATGGGAGAATAGCAAAAGTTACATCCAACCATCTAAAAGGATAAGAGAGGAGCCTTTTGTATTCTGTGCTAATCTGACTAGAAACTTGTAATGTATGAGCTTTTAGTCAGATTATGGATTTCAATTCTTTGCTTTGGGAGGCGTGCATGATTAATCCTGTGATATGCAGAAACCGGTATATTTGATAAGCCAAACCATTGCTGAATTTTACATTATACTAACTTTGCCTCCTTCCCTCGCTTAATTGGGGGAAACTTAGGTGTAATGTCAATATAACAAAAACGTCCCGCTGTAGTTGCTGTACAACACTTATATAGCAGCATATTTTGTCCTATTAAACATGCAAAAATGACCAATGTTATTTTATAGTCTTAAAAATAGTTTATCATGTCGCAAACAAGAACTCCAGTTCCACATTAGCAGGGACAAATTAGTTTAGCTAAGCGTAATGCCACTCAACTGTGCTGGACTCATATGGTGTTCCTTAATGTTGACAGGATGAACCCAATGTAAGATCTGCTCAATTGCATGACGAAGCATCTAGACATCCCTGAGGATCACCTGTCATCAATTAGGTATATGTTTCTCCCATCGCGAGTTGATATTATAGATGCGTTCAAATTGAACTTATTGAATGATGGGGTTCTTCTGTTACCAGGAAAGAGTGGGAATATTTCAACTTTCATTACCGGCTATTGATGGAAGTAGTACAACCAATGAAGAATCTTATAGTGTGTGTGTGTAAAACAAAAGGAATCAATGTAGGCAGTGCTTCTCCTTTCCTTTTTTTTTTTTTTCTTTTTGCTTTTCTTCCTATTTACATTTGTTCGTTGATAAATCAGCCTTTTAATCTCTTTCCCTTCAATTTAATATTAGAGCTCAAATAGAAAATACAGCTCTAAGTTAATTTCACCTGTAAAGGCTTTTGTGGGATGTATTAGTTACAAGTAGTAAAGATCATTGAGGTGAAGATGTATACCTTTCTTCTAGTTAAGCAAATGGGTTGTAAATGTAGACAGTGCCTTTTAATCTAACTTATTATTTTCTCCTTTGTTGATAAATCAGCCTTTTAATCTCTTTCCCTTCATTTTAGTATTTAGAAAGGATAAGTGAAGACAGCTAAAAGTTAATTTCAGCTGTAAATGCTGTTTATGACTTTATGTAGTTTATTAAGCTGGGTTGTCGCAGCTTGCAGTTGTTGACTATAAACTGAACAAAAGCCGGAAATATTGCTGCTGTGAAGCATGTTTTATTCCAACCCAATGGTGAGTTTGTTATGATGGAAGATATTTTTAATAAATGTTTTCTTTATAATATGTTATTGTTTGGTGTTTCGTTGTAACAGAATAAATTCTAAGGAAAAAAATTTCCATTAGAAGGAGAATAATATAAAGTTATTTATCTTCACTTTGATCATTGCCAAATATTGGGTGTTTATACGCGTAGTAAGAATGCTAAACAAGACTAGAATTGGAATGTAATAGAGAAAAGGCTCAAAATGGTCCCACTATATTTGAACTTTAACTGAAAATAATCCTATATAAGCATTAATAGTCCACATTCTTTCATAGAGTGGTGCACTTTTAGTCTAAACTCAAACTAGCGTTAGTGTTTTAACGGAGACAAACTTGACATGAGCCTCACGAGTTCCCATCCAAACTAAAATCTTCGTGTTTTCTCCTTCTCTTGAGGAACCAAGGATTTAAAATTTATATATAATATAAAGTTAGGCATAACAAGGTGATGTAACACCTCTTTATGGCCTAGAATTATATTTATCTTTTTTCTCCTTTTTTTTTGGCTTTTCTATATTTTTTTTGATTTTTTCCTCCTATATTTATGTATCTTTGTATATTAAATGGCTCAATAATTAATTCTCCACTTCTTCCTATTTTTCTCCCAACTTTTTCATTTCTCAATTGCAGTTTCCTGTTGTGCATTTAGTAATGCAATAAATAAAGGTTCGTGCGCAAAAAAAATGTTGCTGTGAAAAAGAGTCTGAAAAAAGAAAAAGTAATATGGAAAACAAATCTGATCCATTTGATGTGCCCTTTAAAGGCGGCTATGTCTGTTTTCTTAAACTAAGCCCACGCATTTTTTTTTTTGTTTTTTTAAATTATTCCACCCATGGTGGTATGGGGTTAGGCATGACCCCTACCTGTATATTAGTAACCAAAAGAAGAAAACATGGAGCCCGGGGATTACAAATCTATCCACCAGAACTTCTAAAGTTAGAGAGTAGCTACTCCACCCTATACAAAAATTACAGATTATATCCCGATCCTGGAGCAATTTCCACAGAGATAAATAAACAAAAACTAGGAGACTATACATTAAAACAATTCTTGCTAGTTCTAACTCTGAAGTTGATCATTTGGTCCTTATCCATCTTTAAGAGTGCTCTCACCTTGGAGGGAAGATCAATAACATTAGTGAAGAAGGTAGTATCCTGTCCAATTAAGCTTCAGTTAAACATATTGTCTGCAATAGTGTTAGCCTCTCTATAGCAATGAACAAATAAAATTGCCCCTTCTTTTTCAAAGCTTCAATCTTTTCTATAATGTTTCTTATTTGCCAGCGGGAAGTCATCTTTTTGTTGTTGACGGAGTTGATTACTATCATTGAATCGATTCAATAATCACATTAAAGACCCCATTGTGATGCACCGGTCATACCGGTAAGAATAAAGCGTACCTCCGCAAAGTTGTTTGTATAGTTTCCCAAAAAAGATCTAAATGCTATGACCAAGTTACCATTATGATCTCTTAGACATCCTCCTCCTCCACTAGGTCATTACCTTTAGAGCACCCATCAGTGTTTATCTTATAGTCAGGTGGCTTAGCCCATTTGATTGGAATGATTTTTAGAATAGGCTTGATCTTTTGTCGCCTTTTCCATGAGTGGGATCCAATCAAAGATATAAGGGAGATTAAAGTGAGCTCTTACCGTATGCTTAATTGAATCTTTGATAAGGCTAATAAGGCTTGTAAGATGTTGTCTTTCATCAAATGATATTTGAATGCGCATCTTTCTTCCAAATTTCCGGAAATGATGTTTGGAAGACATTGAAGAATGAACTTGTGAATTTCATTTTTAGGTCTTTCCATCCACCAAGTCATCAATATCTATCTCAAAGTAGCTGCTCTCCTTAGACCAATAGCCTTGTTGAAGTAATCCCATATTCTGGTAGGTTGCTCTCCAAGAAAGAACATATGTTCAATAGATTCATCTTTGGGCACTTTGCAACAGTGGAAATTAGAAGGATCTGTGATTCCAAACTTCCTAATTGCATCATTTGTAGGAAATCTTTTGTTAAGTAGTCTTATCATGAAGAATGAGATCTTGAACGGAAGTGTTTTACTCCAAATTCTTGAGGCAGTGAAAGTAGAGCTTCTGACTTGTTTGAGATTCTTCCAAGCTGACCTGCAAGAAAAATTTCCAGCATTAGTAAGAGTCCAAATAGGATAATCTACTACCTGTTTAGCTGGGGTAGTAATAATGTTGATTTTCTCCACCCATTCTATAGGAATAATCTCTCTTAGTTTGTTGTGATCCCAAGCACCATGTTGAATGAAGTCTTTGACTTTTTGCATAGTGAACTCCCCATTCGGAACTATTCTAGCTAATGGACCTTGACCAGTCCAGTTGTCCCACTAGAATGAAGATGATCCATTATTGAGCTCCCATTTGATATGAGCATCAGCTTCTTCTTTGATGTCCATCAATCTCTTCCGAATATGAGACTGTCCAGGTTTCCACCTGAGTTGATTGGGATGTGCTTTATTGCAGTATTTTGCAACCAAGAAGTCCTTCCACAAAGAATCCTTAGTTCTAAAATTCCACCAAGCTTTAGCTGAAAATGCTTTATTAATATCATGAATAGATCTAAAACCTACACACATTGCATCGATTTGCATAACAGAGGAATCCCACTTGAACCGTTGATGCTTCTTTTTCTCCATTAGTGTTTCCCAAAAGTTAGCACATTGTTTTCCGAGAAGAATAAGAGTGGTCTTTGGAGGGTTAACAACAAAAGAATATGCATTGGGATAGAATAAAAGAGCAAACTTTGATCAAAACACTTTTGCCCCCCAAAAGACATCATTTTTTCATTCCAACCCGTATCCTTACTAGAATTTGGCGAGATGTCATTGAAGTACTCCCGACTTTCTTCCTTCCAATGAGATTGAGCTCCTATAGGCAAAAGGAAAATTACCTTTGACAAAACCGGGAAGAGAGTTAATGTCATTAGCCACACAATCCTCGGCTTTGTGTGGATAAAAATCGAGACTTTCCGATTAATCACTTGTCTTGACATGTTAGCATAATCATTTAAGCATTGCATAATAATCTGAATTGAGGTACCGTCCATTGAACAGAAAAGAATGGTATCATCAGCATAAGATAAATTGGTGATACAGGGTCCATTTCTACTCATCCCATAAGGCTTGAAGTCTGGAGACTGAGTAATTCTATTAAGCATTTTAGAAAGAAATTATGAGGCTATGATAAAGAGAGAAGGAGAAATGGGGTCTCGTTGTCTTAGGCCTCTAGAAGATTTGAAAAAACCATGCCTAATACCATTTAAGGCCACTGAATACCAAACATTAGTGATCAGTTTCTGAATGAGCTCAATCCAGTATCCAGATAACCCAATTTTCCTCATGATTTGATAGAGAAACCTCCAGGATACTCTATCATAGGCTTTAGACATGTCCAATTTAAAGATGACATTTAAGCCCTTCTTATCTCTGGTCATGTTATGAACCATTTCCTGTGTAAGCATGATGTTATCTGTAATAACTCTTCCTTTGATGAAACCAGATTGATTGGGAGAGATGATTTTAGGGAGAATAGAAGTTAGTCTAGTATTGAGCATCTTGGAGATGATTTTGGAGGAAACATTAGCAAGGCTGATAGGTCTAAGCTTAAAGAGACTGTTGTCACTTTAATCATGACAATGATGACTAGGTAAATCTTTCCCCGAGAAAGAAATACAAAAAACCATATCAAGAAGATCTGGTTATGTCCCAAGAATGCGATAAAAGCCAAAGCAGTTGACACCATCAGTCCAGGGGAAGAGTCCGGATTAAAAGAAGGCGGTTTCATTAAGCCTTCAATATCGTATTCTCAGTAAGATAGTGGTTATCTTGTTCGCAGACCACACTTTGAATACTATCCAGTCCTAAGATCCTCGGACGATTACTTTCGGTGAAAAGATTTTCATAGAAATTGACCGTTATATCCCGTATTTTGTACGTTGAATATTTTAAGTTAGTTGCGACAAGTTAAGGACAAGGCTATTTTTCGATTTGGTGTAATGTAGATGAATTTTATTGGTATGGAATATTAAGGGAATTAGGGCTAGAAGTTGAAATAAAAATTTCATGAAAAGGCCATTGTTAGGTGGGACCCACATGTTGGGATTTATAACGGATATGAAGAGATATATGAGTAGTACATGTGAAGTTAGGCAAGTCCTAAGAAGGACCCATAAGCTAAAAATGAGTGTAAGCCCTCCAAAGGGACGCATTTAAGAAAACGTCTTCGGGTGATCTGACTTCGAGGGGCCAAAACGGTATTATGAGTTTGGAATTTGGGAAAACTCCCAGAATGCAAGTTGTAGATAATTGAAATAGCTTTCCAACCATAGGTCGTGGGTTCACAGGCGACATCGGGATAAGGAGAGATATGGACGTTTTAAGGCAGAAAGGTCGTGAACGTCGGCCCAACCCGATTCCAAGTCGGGTCAGGCCCAATACCCACGCCATTTAAGTGAAATTTTCAGCTTTCTCCTTCATTTTTCAGACCAAAACATCCAGAATTTTCAGAGATGGAGAGAGAGAGAGAGAGGAGAGGTAGAGAGAGAAACCAAATTTTGACCACAATCTAAGTCCCGAATCGCGAAGATGAAGAGAAAAGTGTTGTACGTTGCGTTGCCTTCAATTTGGGCTAAAAATCAGCCAAGAAGAAGAGGGTGGCGTGCTGAAGCCGCATACTTAAAGGCTAAGGTCCCTTTTTTCATTGTTAACAAGTTTAATTAGAGTTTTAACGGTTAGAACACCGCGTTATAAACTAGGTGTTATTTTGTTGAGATTTATGGATTAAGGGGTCCGTGGGTTAAATGGTTGGAATTAGATGGATGTTTTGAATGTGTTGTAGTGTGTGTAAAAAATGGATGGAAATCATGATATGTTGCGTGTTGAAGTTAGTTTCGTGTTGCTTTTGTAGAATATGATGAACTAATTTTATTTAGTGTTTTGGTTGTTGTTGTTGTGGATTGTATGATGATAATGAAAGCTTAATGATGTAAGTTGAAGTGGAAAAACGATATGGGCTGTTTTAGAAGCTAATGTGAATTTAATGTAGTTTCTTGAATTGATGAAAATGATGTTGTTAACATGCGGATTATTGACGTAGTTTATGAATTTGGAAGAGAAAATGTGTTGTTGATGGTCCTATGGAAATTGAAGGGTTTCGGTAAGGTTGCAAGTTGCTTGGGCCGTATGAAATATTGTGGGAATTGTTTAAAATGTTCTTGAATATTGTTTGAATGGTTTTCGGATTAGTAATTGAACGTACGAACGCGAGGCTGGTTTGAATGTAAATAGTTGATTGAATATAATGGGATGTTGTTGAATTATGTAGAAAAGTGTAGTTAATGTTAGAATGCGTTTTGAATTGATTGTTGATGTTCCTAGAATGTTTGTTGGTATTGTTGTTGATGAATTTGGCGAGTTGAAATCTCGGGGTCGTTGCATTGTGTTTTACTGTAGAATAAGTGATGGTTTTGGAATTGAATTCTTCGATGTTTATGGCTAATGTTGATATCAAATGACGTGTTGTAGATTTTGAGAAACCGAGACTTGGTTTGGATTAGCTTAGGAAGCAATCGAGGTATGTAAAGTTACCCTCCTTCTTTTGGCATGTCTTAGATATGGCTAAGTTATGATATGTTATGAGCTTCGGGTAATTCTATTCTAAAAATCCGAGCACGTTTATGAGCCATATTTGCTTTGATGTTGGCACCCTTATGTGGACAAGCTATGGTTTATGTATCTTTGTATGATTGAATTTCAAAAGTCTTATAAAGAATTTTGCTACTAAAAGAGGACCCCGACTTCAAACGCCCCGTAACTTTCGCATACTTGATCGCTTCCGAAACCTAATAGGTAACTTCATAAGGCATAACGTTCCCCCAACTCTCGTAGTCGGCTCGGATGAGATTGGCACCCGTCCGTGGGCCCCGCGACTTTCTCTATGTACTTTGACGATTTTTTTTGAAAGAATATGATATGACTATTATTCCGATTTCAAGTACGATCGTTACTTATCTTTCGAGTTTGTAATAATGATTCGATAACATATGATGACTATGATTTTCGTAGGATGGCGACGCCCGTCCGTGGGTCCCGCGACTTTTCTTTGGATAATGCTAACGACTTTTTGAAAGGAACTTAATATGACTACCTTCCCGACCCCCGAGTATAATTATATATTTATCGGTTGAGTCCGAAATATGATTTTTATGTATGGGATTTTGATACGTGACTACAAAAGTTTGATACGTTCTCGAGTAATATTCGGAAGAAAATCCGATTTGACTACTGTTTTGGCTTACAAATGATGGTTCGTTTTGATTAACCTATTAAGTCTTTGAAAATGTTTTAAACTATATTTGGCTACTCATGATTCGCAGGCATTTCGTTGTTACATTTTTCGCCAAGTCCCGGCCGCTTATGTTATCGTGCGCACTATTCGTATTTTAAAGTATGATGTATTCAAATATGATGTGATGACTCCGTACACCGAGTCCCTCACTAGAGGGCCGGACACGTTATGTGCATGATGATATGATGATGACATGATGCTATACACCGAGTCCCTCACTAGAGGGCGGACACGCTATACACCGAGTCCCTCACTAGAGGCCGGGACACGTTATACACCGAGTCCCTGTATAGGGCCGGACACGCTATATGTATGTATATATGGGATGATATGATATGCGATGATTTGATGATATGATATGTGATGATTCGATATGATAATCCGATGATTTGTGATCATTATGTTATATATGGATCGGGCCGCACGTTCCTCGGCATTATTATACTATTTATGGATCGGCCGTACGTTCCCGCATTTGGTTAACGTCGCCTTTATATGATATGTTCTACTTTCGTATATGTAGAGGTCTGTTTTTCAAAAATAAAGCTAAGCATTTTGGGCATTACGATGGTTATACTTGTTCTCTGAATGTATGATTTGTATTTCGGATATAGGTACTTTGGTATTCGGGTTATGTCTCGCTTTACCCGATTTTGGTTATGATTTCGTTTTCTCGTATTTTCGGCCTTTTCCCGCACATATTCTACCGACCCCTTTCCTAGGGGCCGCGTTTCATGCCGCGTGTGCAAGGATAGCGTACGAGTCAAGATGTTTAGTTTGAGCTCCATTTTCTTCCGGAGTGTTGCCCGGTCGAGTGTTAAGTTATGATATACGGAGTTATGTTAGACTGCGTACGAGTCGAGTGTATAGTATGTCGGTTATTGCCAGGGCGAGCCGAATGTTACTACGCATTATGCTTTGTTTGTAAGGGCTTTATGGCCGATTGATGCATTACATTACTTTTATATGATTATTTTATTTGATTTGAAAAAGACGAAAAGTATGTTTGTTTTCTAAAATTTTCCTTCTACATTTTGACACGTTCGTGGGCCCGGATGATTATGTGTATTACGAAAGTTGCGGGTTCGGCTTCGGCTTAGGTAAGGGTCGGGTGCCCATCACACCCTATCTGGAGGTGGTTGACAACCTTGAAATGCGATCCCACTTTCTTCAACCCAATGGCCTGAATGGTCCTTGATTCTGTGAATAAAAAGCTTTCGTCTCTTTCTAGTGACTGAGGCATGAAAGAATTTAGTGTTGAGATCACCTTCTTTAGCCCATTGTAGATTAGCTTTCTGCCTCCAGTAAGATTCTTGAATTTTTAGATGCTTAGTAAGTTCTGCCTTCTTTATTCAAATCGCTCTAGATTGACCATCATTAATGGTTAAACATCTATCTTCTAGATGGCGATCTCATCTTCCATATGTTTTGTATTAGCAAAAATATCTCCCAAACCGGACGGACCAAGCCGGTTTAGGAGCAAGTTGTTTAAGCTTTTGATGTTCCTAAGGATCCCCATATTCCCGTTCCACGCCCGAACAACACAATCAGTACCCCCTGTTTAGTCCATGATTCGGTAACCTGAAATACTTGATTGTAAGAGCTTTGGTAGGAGGAAGCTTAATAAGTAAAGGGGCATGATCAGAGTCCACTCTCGATCAAGGTCTCGGAAAAGTAGTTCTGTCCATTTGAGGTCTACCTTTAGTGAACTTACCTATAAGGGTGAATTTGCATGTTTCCGCAAGAGTACCAAAGTAGTCCTCCCCTTTGAAGAAGACAACTGGTTTTCCCATATGCGTACCATTCTTTATTTCTACGAGGGGAGTTTGAGATTTCGAAGCTCTACTGCTCTCATAGATCATTTCAGCATAAGAAGGCTTAGGGATTGAATTTCTTTGAATGGGGATTTGATTCGATGAAGATGGGTTAGCCGTTGCGTGGTCAGAGTTGGTTGGAGGTGGTTGTTGGTCAGAATTGGGTTTAATTGGTGTTGGATTTGTAAGGACTTTGTCAGTAATCATATGTGGAGTCGATCCCCCTTGCGGGGGATCATTTTTGTTGTCCATGGTCATCGACAACCGCCGGTAGACCACCGTAACTTAGTGGTAACGGTTCGAAATATAGCCGTTGTCTAGTGATTAAGGTGGGAGCAAAACGTGACTATGATTTTGGTTACGCTTATGTTTATTTTCAAGGTATGGAGCTTATGTGTTCTTTGTCATGTCCTTTGGTTTGAGCAAGGCACCAGAAACCTTTTGGGAGAATTGACTTCAGAGGCAAAATCACTAGGTGAACCTATGCTAACGGAAGGTAGCAGGTAGCCCGTAGAACTAGTCGAGGTACGTGCAAGCTAAACCGAACCTACAGTTATTAGAAAAAACAAATTGAGCCCACGTAGTATGCTAATATCACTTAATATTTGCAATTATCTTTCTCCCTTCTTTATTTGTTTTTTTCACCCTTTATTTACTGTCAAAAATTTACCTCCATAACTCACCTATTAAATTTCTACTCTTAATAATATTCATAATACTCATGCTCTTCAAGTTTTCATATTCATAACCCCCAAATATTTAATTTAAAAGTTTAAGCTACCTTGGTATTCCTCCATTTTTATCTATATAAATTCATATTTTTTGTTTCTTGAAACTCTATCCAAGGTTATTCTCCATTTTCACTGCAGTATTGTATTTATGCTTTTGTTTGACTTAAAGAAGAAGAAGGCTCTTGAATTGTGATAGGCTCGTGGGAGTGGATAGCGACAAGAGATTGAAAAATTATGTATTGATTCCATATTTTTCCTTCTAATTTTTAATGATTAAGGTCGTAATGAACTGTGCATAGTATTATTTTTCTTCTTTAGTTTTTTTTCCTATGCACCTCTACGATGCCTCTTAAGTTTAATTTGTATGAATTTATGATTGGTGTAAGTTTGTAATTTAATTTCGTTCAAATTAGTAACTTATGGTTTGAAGTATAAATTCATATTTTTGGTTTCATGAGACTCTACCCATATATTCATGCTTTTGTTTGACTTGAAGAAGTAGCAGGCTCTTGAATGGAGATAGGCTCGTGGGAGTGGATATCGACAAGAGCTTGAAAATTATGTATTGATTCCGTATTTTTTCCTTCTTTATTAATGATTAAGGTCGTAATGATGTGAGTATTGTATTATTTTCTTCTTTATTTTTTATCCTAAGTACCGCTATGATGCCTCTTAAGTTTAATTTTTATATGGATTTATGATTATTGTAATTCTGTAGTCTCTTTTGGTTCAAATTAGTAATTTATGGTTGGATTAAGTCTGCTAACTACTAACAAAATTTCAAAATTTATAATAAATTGCTTAAAAGGAATAAATTTAATTGTTTGAAATACATCCTCCATTTGACGATTGTTATGTTTAAGGTTTTAGAACTACCAAAAATATGCATCGCGCGAAAATTTATAAATATAAGCAACATGGTGGGAGGGAGAATAAGGTAATATTAAAATTTTTATGTACATGAAGTAGAACCATATATGTCTTTTTTAAAATATTTATTAGTTTTTTTTTTGTGAACTTTGAGAATTAATGGTGTATTTATATAATTTATTTTAAAGTCACTGTAAATTGCAAGAATAAATATTGATCTAAAGAAGATGATTACATGTGAATTCCCAACCTTTTTCTCTATGGAACCAATTTTTACGTCTGCGTATTTATAGAAAAAGCCAAGTAGGTGTAATCTTCTTTTATCTTTTGTATTTATTTATTTTATATTCTTTTTTATGTAGGGAGAAACTCCCAATAAATATTTAAAAATCTTGACTTATATATTACAAATATTATCTATTTATAAAGTCAGGCCATCTGGAAGCTTTCATGGACAAAATGTAACATGGAATATTGCTTTTTTTTTTTTTTTTTTTTTTTTTATGGGGTTTAAACATGTAACCATTGCTTGAGGGATGATATTATTACGATATATATAATATTGAGTAAATTATTTGTGTCTTTTATAACCGCACAAAGCCCGGACTAAATCACTAGTTAGATTAATTATCCAGCCGTAAGTTTATCATTTGAAAAGTTTCACATTAAGCAAAATTTTCAATGTCTCCTACTAGAGAAAATGATAAAAAAATTCTCTTATGTTTGAGTGTAGGTTTAAAGTAGTCTTTTAAATATGACTAAATAGCTTTGATCCTTTAAGTTAATCAAAACTTAACATGTAACACCTTTAATTAGGCTCCATCAAATGTTTACCGAATTCTGTTTTTTAGATTTAACGGAACTATAAAAAGGAGGAAATTAGCAGGAACTTGCATTTAGAGGTGTAATTATCATAGTTTCTTCTACTTTTTTATTTATTTCTATAGTCTCGTGTAGCTTTTTGAAGTTCAATTTCTACTATTCTTTAGATCGTTTTGGTAGCTAGTGCAGTTTTCAGTATTGCAATTTTTTAAGATTTGATGAGATTTTCTTTATGTTTAAGGTTAAAAATCTTTCTTTTCACTGTTTTCATCAAATTTAGCGAACTTAGATTGTTAAATATTTGATGGACACAGTTAGTGAGTTTTCTATCTTCACCTGAGCCCAGAAGTACCCTTCGTGCAGCTTTTGACGTCATCCCTGGCTCGCAATAGAAGATATAGTGTGTCCAATTGGAAGTTCCCATTGTACCAGTATAAGTTAATGCCTTATGAAGGTCAGTGACACCGAGTCGGCTCTGGAAATCTGATCCCAAACTGTGAGCAGATTATTTGTATCCATTGGCACAGTGTGCCCAGGGGCAAATTTAGGTTTAAAAAAGGGGCACGTGAACTCATGATCATCCCGAAAAACTAACTATTTTATGTACATAATTTTTAGAATTGATCTAATATTATCGCCTGGCACCCCATGCTCTAAAAGGACTGGATGTCGCTTACTTTCCTTGTTCTCCCTTTTTAGTGATGCAAACTATGTTCTAGAAATCCTATATTCGCCTCTGAGTGTGCCAATGGATTTCCCTGCCCCGTCTAATTTGTTAGCAAATGAAATGAAAAGTAGTAACGAAAAACCAGATGGATTTTCTGGGGAAAGGAGGAAGATCAATGTCCTAGAAAACACCGGAACATTACATTTTGTTCAAACAAAGATTTTGATTTTGACAATTGAAGTTTTGGAGAAGTCCAGTGTTGAAGTACTGTGAGTGGTAGACAAGTGACAAGGCTGCTGGCGTCTTAGAACAACTGGACTTTTCTTTCCTGTTTCCTGAGACTCGCGGAATCAGGTCTTCTGTATACGCGGAATCAGGTCTTCTGTATACGCCATAGAATATAGATATGTTTGAAAAAGAGATGTAAATGATTTTTCCTTAAAATTTACCTGGGTATTTTTCACTTGTTTATGGTTTCAAAGTTATTATGCTACAATTTCCAGACGATTGGTGGTAACCTAGCTTAGCTTCTTGGTGTTTAACTTAGAAGGAGAAAAAATCCTATACTTTGGGTATGTACACCAATATAATATTACGAGTTTATCTTTTTGTTCAACATCTGGGCTTGGGAATGGATTTCTGCATTCCTTACAAAAAAATGAAACGAGAGTAATACAATTTGTTCATAATTTAGATAATGATGATGATTTTGTATAAAAGTTAATTACATAGTAGACAATTTCTTTAACTAAGAAAAAGAAGACTGATACAAAAGGTTTATAAAAGAATAATCCTTTGAAATATAAAAAGCTTATTGCATCAATATAAAACTAAGGCAGGTAACTGACTTGAGTCGCTTAAGTACTTTGAATTAAAGAATGAAACAACATCAGGAAGGTATTAAATTTAATGAGAATTCGCATAACAATTTGAACTGTCAATAAAAACGAAATACTCATGACTAAAAAGTAGTTGTAGGACAATTTGCATGATCTGTGTGTATTGGTAGAATAAAAAAAAAAAAAAGGACTAAGAAGCTGTTATAACAAATATAGGGTAGGAGTGATCCAAATGGCTTGGGGTATGTTCGTAGGTCGTGACAAAGGGTTGGGTAAAGGCTCTGAGCTTATAGAAAGTAGAGTGTTGTAGGCGCCATCTTGAAGGTTAAAAGTGCCCATTTCAGTAGCCCACGGCATGGTAAACATATTATCTTCCACGTAGTATATATTATTGGCTGAAAACCTGGAATTAGCCGGAATACACGTGGACTGACTGTTTCCCAAAAACAAGGCGTCATCTCCCAAGCTGTCCACCATTACGAACCTGGATTCTGGAGCAACCAACTTAGACATCTTACAAATTGATGGCTTGGAATCTCGGAGATATAGTTGAATTCTTAGTAGTTCGTTAGTTGTAGACTTTACAAGATAACATCTAGGAATATAACGTTTTCTGCACCTAGTTCCTCGTGCAATCTGCCTGAGCTTCAAGGTAGTGGTGTCCACTGAGATAACCTTACCTTCAAGGTTCACAGCATAGACGACATTGTCGTGATATATGACATCACAATAATGATAGAAAAAAACCCAGTCAGGACTATACCATCCAGCAATAACAACGGAAATCCAGGATTTAGCACCACTTTTTAGGATGGCCAACTCACTGTCCCAGCAGGTATTAATCAACGCCACGACATGATAATCATCCGGGCTGGTTGAAGGATTCTTGGACAGAACTACTTTTCCTTGACCTGGATAGCTAAGGCCATGCGTTTTTTTGTCTCTAATAAGAGGAGGAAGTTGGATAGTTTTGCCAGAGAAAGGATTGAAGAGTCCAATTGTCGAATCAAACATTGTAAAAGCCAACCACCCATAAGAAGAACCGTAACAAATCTTGCCCTGCAATGGTATATTATTATGGAGTTTGAAATCTAAAATTTTACCTGTGGTCACGCTGTATACTCTGCTTCCTTCTTCTGTTTGTGTTTTTGTTGGGAGTATCAATAGCAGAGGAGGTTGTTGAATCGTGCCCGAATCGATGGTCAGTTGTAGGGCATTGTAATCTTGGGATGCATACGAAAACCATGACTTGCAGACAGCGCTAAAGCGTAAGCAATCAGAGATGCAAGTCAATTTTTTGAAGATTAAATTGAGTATCAAATCCGGAAGTCGTGGCCATGTTAATAATTCTGTATCCATTAGTGTCGGATTTTAATAACAAGTTGAAGGCGAGAAGGGTTAATTTTCGGAGGCTATAGAAATTGAGGGCGACAAGATATTGTGAATACCGGCTAAACTTATTATATAAACATGGAAATTAAGGAAAAAGAAAGGAAGTTATCCGTATTTACGTGGGTTACGGAAACAAGGAAGCAAACCACAACTTCACACTATCTTTTCGAAAATCTAGGCAGTGCACAATTTTCAAACCTAGCCCATCTTTTTAGAATTTTTGACCGAAAATAATCCATTATTTAAATCAATTAACGAACATAAAACGTTTTTTAAAAAAATTTCAAAACTAGAATAAATGTATTTCACATAACGTATTACATATTATTTTATTCAAAAAAATCTAACGAGCAAAACTAACGGATAATGGAGCGTAACGTGTTATTAATTTGTATGTGGCAACAGTAATGTTTTAGGCGTTAAATGAAATTAGGGTTTTATTACTAGTCGATGCCCAATTCTAATCGGAAGACTAGCCTTTATCTCCCCAGTCCTAAATATGAGTGTGAAATCCATCTATTTAGAGAATCTTTGCTTATTATCTCTATTATTTGAGTAGATTCTATTATGACATTGATTCTTTACCTTTGTGTAGGCACTTTATCTAATTTTAGGAACAAAATTTTGACGGGTATGGATTGTTATATGTATATATGTGTAGATTTTTGTAATGGTAATGAAATCGGTTTTGTGCGAGTTAGATAAAGCATGTGACGGACTAATGCAAAATCTTCTGTCAATTCTCTTATATCTCTCCAAAAAGAAACAACGGTAAGACCAAATGCTAGTTATATAACTTTGTTTTTCCCTTTTTTTTTTCTTTTTCTATTCATGTTACAAGCTTAAAAAAGTCATAGATAATTAATATATATATCTTCTCGGAATTGCTATATCAAATAGACTAAGAATGTGGACACATATAAGCATACTTTTGTAAATAGGAGATGTCTCATCCGATTGTGTTGTTGCTATCAGTTCCATGTATGCACGCATGAACACACGAGTGTGTTCTAAATTTATAAGAAAATTATTTCTAAATTCACTCATTTTTGTTATAGAGAAAGACAACACAAAGTTGTGAGTGAAATAAAGAGTTTTAGTAAATGAGGATTATGAAGAGTTGCGGTGTAAAACCCAAATTTGTAAAATGCCCTCCTTTTTAGCTCTCATGTTTATATCAACAGATATATTCTATTTTCATCTCAGCTTTTCCTTTTTCCATCAAATGTTATTGTTTTTTTTTCTTATATACATAATGGAAATAACAATTGCTTTATAGTACTCTTTAAGATTTCATTTGCAAATGATGAAACTAGCAACCTGGGAAGAGTACAAAAAGAAAAACCTTTCTCGTGCCACGAAGAGGTGACGATGTTTATATCTGAAGAGTAATAGGTAAAATTTTAGCTCAAGTCTACTATTTGATAGGACTATTAATGACTATGAGCTCAAATGTCATCGCCAATTTTCTGGTGCTATTGAAGTTCTCATATGGATCCCTGTATATCTAAAAAAAAAATATTGCACGTAGCCACTCTTTGTTATGCTTAATATTTCTTAAAGATGGAATCTAATTGTTGATATCTTCGTCTTAAAACAGATTTGTTGACATTTTAGCCAATTGGCTCCAATTCGTTTGATTTGGATAAGCGCCTCTTGGTTTCCAGCTGATTGGTCCCAAGGTTGTTCGATCAAATTTAGATCGTCATCTCTGTATCTACTAATGGAAGCAAGGTAATCTTATTTGTCTTGTGCTCTTTGCAATTTGTTTTGTTTTCTTCTTGTCTCTCCTTTTAGAGGAAGAGAATGAAGTCTCCACGACCCTTTTTTTATTATTTCTTTTCTTCTAGCTATTGACAAACTAAAACTAAATTTAATCATGGGCATAAAAAAGGTGATATGGCATCTTTCGTATGCCAAGATTTCTATTTATTAACTTTCTCAGAATTAGAAAGTAGTGCGTTAAGAAAAAAAACCCAATAATGACGCTTATTTACTCCTCTTAATTATGGCTGCTTGTAACCAGTGCTCTTTACAAAATTAAAGAACCAACACTTACACGGTCACACCTCACTCCTCACACAACATCCAAGGTCGTCGCCCCCACCATCACGGCTGAGCAAACTCTACATTGAAGTTACCATCAATCAAGTGGATGGCTTGGATAAATTTTAGAAATCAGTAAGTGCGCTAAATCGGTTATTGAATAGCCAAGAGTTCTATGTCTTCCGTTGACCGTGACTCAGATTCTTTTATTGGTTATTCTCATGCTCCGACATACAATTCGTTTTCCTTTAGTGTGGAAACATTTTTCAGATTATGTTACTGATGACCGGGCCAGAATTCAACTATAGCTATTGTGGGAGTCAGAAAGCTGAAAGCGAACAAGCTAAATATCCTCAGGCTAAAGCAACAATCATGACACAAAGTTGCAGTATATTGAGGAAATGAAAAACTCTGCTATTTTTTAGATTTATTTTCCTCATTTCATAATAAGATTTGAAGACTCCAATTACATTTGCGGCACTTGATATGTAGTTTATGATACAACAATAGCTACAAAGATTCTGCAGCGAAGATATGTAATTAATTATTTTTGAAACCTTTAATTTCTTTCGTTGGATTTCCAACCAATTAATGTATGAATGGACATGATCTAAATAAAGCGGATTCTGTTGTCTTTATGTATCTTATGTATCAATTATATATATCTTCTCGGTTTCTACAATATATCATTGTGCATTAATACCAAATCGATCTTTTTAGGCTTTTGCTTTACAATATTGTATATAAGAGGTTGCAGTATGTGTAAAATGTGCGTGCATCCATGGCAGAACAGAAGTAAAACAATTTCTTGATCAAAGATTTAGCTTATTGTAATCATGGTAACCGCCCCGCAAAATCGTCTCATATGCTTAGTAAATTTCTGTGTGCGAGCTCCGAAGTTCATTATGGCTTCAGTTTAGACCTTACAAGATTGCAACATACCGATCAAAATTTCTAAAATGAATTTGCCTTCACATCATGCTAAAATATCAAATGCCAATTTAACCGGAGTAAATATACATATTTGTACACTTATACACAAAAATTATCTATCTTCTTTTATGACCGCGTGAATATAATATATATTTGATTGTCGTTTCTTAACATTATCTTAAGGATTGTGGATAGTTAGTGTTGAGCTGATTTGAAGTCCATAAGACTAATTAACAACAAGGAGTTAGATTAGAAGACAATGGTGCAGGTGAAAGATGTGAAATAGTTTAATAATCCAATCCAATACCTTACCTTAAGGAGTGTGAAAATGGGTTTACTAAATGTTTGATGTGATTCCAAATTAACCCAAAATCTTTAAGACAACGGACGTCTTAGTTTTTCATGATTTAAAACTTGTTCTAGTTTGCTTGGGGCAACTTACTAATACGTACAATATTCATGGCAAAATTAGAATGTTGATCAGAAGCTTTGCCATGCCTACAATATTCAAGGAATGCAGAGTAGGGGTGCTCACGGTTCGGTTTGGATCGGTTTTTATTTAAAAAAAAATAACCAAACCAATTGAGTCGGTTATTCAAATTGTCAAACCAAACCAAACCAAACTATATCGGTTTTTACTATTCGGTTTTTGTCGGTTTTTATCGGTTTTTGTCGGTTTTTTAAAATACATTGTAGTCACTATCTAAATTTAAACTCATGTGAAATAGTATTGTAAGAACACTCACTCAAACTAAACTCGGGAGCATACTTTTATTCTTAAAGTGGGTAGTATTGCAAGAACAAGAAGCAAGCACAAAACAAATTGGTAGTATTGCCAAGAACAAGAGAGCAATTAGTTTAATTCAAAAGCATACTCCAAGAGTATAAAAACATAATATAAATTGTAATGTTTTCATAAAAAAAAAAATACAATACATATATATATACAAATTTAATTTTTAAAATAATATATAAAATGTTTGGTTCGTTTTTTCGTTTTTTTAGACTGAAAACCAAAAACCAAACAAATATAGTCGGTTTTTAAATTTAAAAACCAAACCAAATCAAACCAAATAAATGTCGGTTTTTTTTTCGGGTTCGGTTTTTCGGTTTTTCGTGTTCATCCCTAATGCAGAGTATCTGCTGTAGTAGAATCAGACCCAATGAACTCCCCAATGAAGAGTTCATCATCTCCAAAAATAAATCCAAAATAAGTTTTTAGACCGTATTAACTGAGTAAATTTCATTTTTTTTTTGCACGGATTTCCCTTCAAACGCACTGGTCTTTGATTTTTGTCCCTCATATACGTGGTCTTTAATTTTTTGCCTTTGCTACTTATTCAGACCTATTTACATAAGACATAATTTACAGAATATTTTTATTTTTTGGAGCGAACTTTTACCTCGCTTAGCATAAATTCGAGAAATTAAGTTATGTGGCATAAGTTTTGTAGTATTT